>NW_022196905.1:29152358-29176779 GCF_008632895.1 Mastomys coucha | reverse complement strand
AAATAAAATAGCTCAGGGTAGGAACTGTATCAATAGGGTAAAAACAACCCTGGCTCTTCAACCACTTGAAACTACATCTTCAAAATGAAAACAAGCTTCAGCCAGACTATTTTAAGTGCAATAAAGCAATTTATACAGGCTCACAATTGTAGGGGCATGTAAAATCCAGGCTCTAGAGCACACTGTAACAAATTTTTAACTTATCTAAGAACTACTTCTAAAAATATAAATTTGGCCCTCATATCTAAATTCTTTTTTTAAAAAAGATTTATTTATTTTATTTATATGAGTACACTGTAGGTGTCTTCAGACACACCAGAAGAGAGCATCAGATCCCATTACAGATGGTTGTGAGCCACCATGTGGTTGCTGGGAATTGAACTCAGGACCTTTGCGAGAATAGTCAGTGCTCTTAATCACTGAGCCATCTCTCTAGCCACCATATTTAAATTCTTAACTTTCGAATTACACTGATTGTTCTTTTAAAAATGTGATTACAGGTGTTGGAGAGATGGCTCAATGGTTGTGAGTGCTTGCTGCTAATCCAAAGAACCCAAGTTCAGTTCCCAGGATTTATATCAGCTGGCTCACAATCATCTGTAACTCCAAAAACATGGGATCCAATACCCTCTTCAGGGCACATGCACTCATGTGCATATAGACTTCCACACAGATACATGTGTGTATATATATACACACACACATATACACATGTGTATATGTGTGTGTTTGTGTATGTATGTGTATATATATATATATATATAAAATTAAAAATAAAAATCTTTTTTAACAATGTGATTCCACATTAAGAGAAGAGGGCAGGGCTGGAGAGATGGCTCAGCAGGGAAGAGCACCGACTGCTCTTCGGAAGGTCATGAGTTCAAATCCCAGCAACCACATGGTGGCTCACAACCACCCATAATGAGATCTGATGCCCTCGTCTGGTGTGTCTGAAGACAGCTACAGTGTACTTACATACAATAAATAAATAAATCTTTAAAAAAAAAAAAAAAAGAGAAGAGGGCAGACTGGACTACTCAACGAATTTGAAAACATTCCTATTCCTCCTCCTCCTCGCACACACAAAATGCACACTCCATGCTGGGGGCAAGACTAAGGTCTAGAAGCTGTCCTGCCCATAAGAAGCTCAGCAGCCTGGAGCAGGAATGCATAGCTTCTGATTCTCCAGCAGTTGCTCTCTGATTTTTGTCAAATCCTATCCTTACATGAGAGTGCTGCTGCACACTTAGACCACTTTCAGAAAGGTTTGATGTTCTGTTTTGTTTCAAGACAGACAGGCAGTTCTCACTGTCCTGGAACTCTGTAGACTAGGCTAGCCTTAAATTCACAGAGATGTACCTGCCTCTGCCTCCCAAGTGCTGGGATTAAAGGCATGTGCCACCACCACCTGATTAGGAAGATTTTTTTTTTAAAAAAAAAAAATGTATATGAGTACATTGTAGCTGTCTTCAGACACACCAGAAGAGGGCATCAGATCCTATCACAGATGGTGTGAGCCACTATGTGGTTCCTGGGAATCAAACTCAGGACCTCTGGAAGAGCAAGTCAGTGCTCTTAACCACTGAGCCATCTCTCCAGCACCAGAAAGATTTTTTAAAAGATTAAAACACCACCTGATTTGGAATTGTAGGATATACTTTCTCAAGAAGTGATAATACTGAAAAACACTTAAACATATACAAATACTCACACAAAATCATGCAGCAACATTTAGACTATCAAAATTCATGGTCTTTTAAGCAACAAAACCCTTCAGTCTTCCAATAGCAAAGGACAATGATGTTAGAATATTGTCTATGTAGGAGACAGAAGAAGCCATCTAGGAAAAACACAAGAATCAAAATGAAGGACAAAGGTTCTTCAAATACAAAGACAGACTGATGCATAATGTACTGTACAATGAAAAGTATTATTAGCAAGAGATGGTCCTTACTTTAAGATAACTAAAGCCAAACATGGTGAACATCTTCAATCCTAGAATGCAGGGAGTAGAGACAGGAGAATCACAGCATGCTCAAGGCCAGCATGGGCTACAACACAAAACTCTGTCTTAAATAGATAAACCACTCCAGAACAAAATGAGAAATATTTATGCCAAAAGATCTACCATGCCTGTGGTGGTGGCAGACACCTTTAATCTCAGCCCTTGGAAGGCAGAGGCAGGCAGATCTCTGTGAGTTCTAGGCCAGCCTGCTCTCCAGAATAGCCAGGGCTACAAAGAGAAACCCTGTCTCAAAAAAAAAAAAAAAAAAAAAGGAGACCCGCCCCCACTGCCATGACACATGGCACTGGCAGGGAAGAAAGTCCAGAGACCTGCCTGCCACACTGCAGAGAGGGGTGGAGGAGGACACTGCTGCCATGTCACATGGGTAGCTGTAGACACCTAGAAGTCTGCTTGCCACCATGCCAAACAGCACAAGCAGAGGTCACCCAGAGGCACACCAGCATCATGGCCTGGCCTGCCAGCAGCAGGAATCTCTACAATGTGGTAGACAGATGGATGAGACAGAAAAGCAGAACAGTCTGAGCATTTTGAAGAAAAGGGGAACTGAGACATGAGGGTGAAGAGGAATAGGCTGTTGTGAGTAGCCAGCCCTGCCACTTGAAGCCATGGTGAAGTCCCAGTCCGTGCTGCTATTGAGGGCCATGTCTGGGTCTATGGCCATGCCGTGGCAGGGATTGATGTTGACATCCATGGCTCATACTACCACTGGAAACCATGGGGATGTCCCTGGTCTGTGCAGCCACCTGGGACCATGTGTCTGTGCAGAACTGGCTTTGGCATTCTGGAGAGCTGGCACACCTCTCACCAGCAGCAGTACTCAGGAGAGTAGGCCCTGAATCTCACCTGGGCAGCAGAGTAGAGCTGGCCCTGGTGGCAGGGGCACAGTTGATCTAGCCTCAAAGGTGAGATCAAGGAGAACTGGACTGACCACTCATCTGCCATGGGGTGGTGTGTGTGTGTTTTGGGGGGTGGGGTGGGGAAGATGTCGTTCTCCCTCCTCATTAGTAGTAGGGAGAGCTGACCCTGCTTCATGCAGATGATAGCATCAGGTGGCCTAGCCAGAGCAGTGCTGGAGAACAACCCTGGTGATGCAGATGCAGGAGAGCCGGCAAGCTGACCAGCACAACTACCACCTAGGCCCAGATCCAGGGCTTTGAGTTGGCCTACCCCAACATCTACATCATCTGTGAACCACTGGAGTACATAAAAGAGCTGGTCCTACTGATCCAAAGCTGCAGGAACTTGATGACACTGCAACAACTGAATAAACCAGGAGGAGTTCTGGAGAAGATCCAATATTGATGGTGTGACAGAAGCCAGAGATCTTGAATCAGACCAGTGACTCACTGCATGTGAAGATGTGCAGACAGAGGGGTATACTGTGGGAACACTGTAACATGCTACAGCTTCCACTATGAGATGTTTTCTATACTTTATTGGTTTTTTGTTTCTGTGGATTTTCTTTTCTTTTGAGGGGAAGGATGCAAGGGCAGAGGGGAGAACGGGACAGGGAGATGAAAGTGGGACAGGGGTACATGATATGAAACTCACAAAGAATTAATAAAAAGTTTTTTTAAAAAAAGAAAGAACCTACTTATTGTGAATCTTTTTAATGATATAAACAATAAAAGGAAGGGCATATACACAGAACATGGAGAAAACTGCTGAAAAAAGAAGTATCCACATTAGAAGAACAAACAAGAAGGTCTATTTTACACCACACACTAAAACAAGCCAACTTCAATGGGGAAAGCAAATCAATATGCCACTTATGCAACAGGATCAGGAAACATCTCATGATCTCAAGTTGATGAAATATTCATCAAAAAAGAAATAAAAGCACTTATCATAATGGAAAAGTATGACAAATTGGACACCACCAAAATGAGGAACTGCTTACTAAAAAGCACCTTTTTGTGAGGGAAAAGATAGGCCAGGAAAGGAGGTATCCTCACAGCAGCATTTGTCAAAGCTTAATAACCCAAGCATGCACTAATAAGATGAGAAAAACAGGGCATATTCATACAAAACAGACAAACTAACAGGATGGGTTACCAACAACACTGAAGAAAAGGAGCTTAGACACAAGCATGAGTTATGAATAGGAGGAGCTGTACAGTTCTAGTCATGTGATATTCAAAACTGAATAGGCACTATGGTGAAGTTCAGTGGTTAAATGTGTGTGAAATTTGTTCAAAGCCAAGTTTAATCTCTATCGTAACTCCTGTCTCCAAAACCCAAATAAGATTGTTTAAAGGTGTACACTCCCACAGCACTGAAGAGGCCCCTGAGGCCTCAGTGCTAGTTTCTGACTATCAGTGGTAATTAAACCTTACAGTTATACATGCACATTTTAATACACTGTGTGTCTGCGTGCGAGTGCCATGGCATTCATATGAAGATCCAAAGACAACTTCTGGAAACTGGTCCTCTCTTCCTACCACATGGGTCCCAGAGATCAAACTCAGAATGTTAGCAAGCACCTTCGCTACCTTACTAGCTCACCAAGTTTTGTTTTGGTTTGGTTTTTGCTTTTTGACTACAGGGTCTGACTATGTAGCCCTAGCTGTCCTGTAACTCACCATGTAGACCAGGCTGGCCTCAAACTCACAGAGATCCTGAGTGCTGGGATTAAGTATGTTGGCCACCACACCCAGCCTACACACAGTTTTTGTTTTTGTTTTTAATTAAAATAAACAAGTTTTTAAAACATAAAACTGGTAGGTAGAAAAAATATTTAACTTGAAAAACAAAAGTAGGAAGTATGAAAAGTGCCATATGTTTAATCAAGTTCAGATTGTAACTCTAACTATGCATTTAACAAGTACTTCCTGAGAACTTGCCATGAGCCTGATAATCTGGATTTAGTGACTAAAAACCAAACAATTCCCATCCAGCTCCTTCCAGTGTAGGAGAGAACATGCAAAGAACTAACATATCAGTCATGCTAGCAAAATGAGAAAGGGACAGGCCCGCACATGACCTCCTTAGTCCTCACAATTATCCCCAACCTAAGTATGAAACAAACGATCATCTTAGAAAGGAAAAAAGCAGAAAAGAAAATCAAACTCAGGGATAATAAAGGAAAGGCTATAGCCAGTGTGCAAACACACACACACACCAAGGTTTTATTTAATCATACAAATTCTGGTTGACTAAAGAGCTAAGGCCTAGGATTTGCCCACGATATGCTCTAAATCATAGAATAGGACTTCTATGCCAGAGCGTTTCCTGCTCATAAGTTAACTGAATGCAACAGAAGATACTAGAATGTATAATTCAAAAATGACCCTATTCATAAACATGCACAATTACAGTGTGTCAAGTGAAAATTGTAATATACTTTTAAAAGCAATGTTAAAAAAGAAGAGTTACAGAGGTGGCTGGTAGTCACAATGGAACACTGTGCTTTTACAATCATAGATTGTATACTCGAAATGCTTATGTTTTATGTGATATTATTTTGCCACAAGAGGAAAACAAAATAACCAAAGACCTAACATTACAAAAAAAAAAATGTTACATAAGTAAAATCATATAATGTGTAGGCAGGCATTAGGAATCAGCTTGCTCAATGGCCTATAGTCTCCACTATTTACCTGAGCTGCTGCAGATATCAGCAGCTGAACTCCTTCTTGTTAGGTAGCTTAACTACTATTGAGGACTTCTAAACTGACTCCAGTTTGACACTATTACCCCTAGATCTGCTTATCATTTGCATACAGGTTTTATGTGACTGTAAATTTTAGTTTTCCAGAATTAATGTTCAGGAAAGCAACTGTTGTTTTGTGTAGTGACTGTACATTATTTACAGAATATAAATGATGTGTGAAAAAAAAAAAAAACTTAAAGAGCTGGAGAGATGGCTCAGTGGTTAAGAGCACTGACTGCTCTTCCAGAGGTCCTGAGTTCAATTCCCAGGAACCACATGGTGACTCACATGGGATCTGATGCCCTCTTCTTATGTGTCTAAAGACAGTAACAGTGTACTCATATACATAAAATAAATAAATCCTTAAAAAGAAAGGAATAAAGAGAAAGAAAGAAAGAAAGAGAAAGAAAGAAAGAAGAAAAACATATAGAAACTCACTATTTTGAAAGCTAATTTAAAAGTATAAGCGCAGGGCTGGAGAGATGGCTCAGTTGTTAAGGCACTGACTGCTCTTCCAAAGGTCCCGAGTTCAAATCCCAGCAAACACATGGTGGTTCACAACCATCTGTACAGCTACAGTGTATTGATATATATATAATAAATAAATAAAAGTATAAGTACCTTTTTAAAGAGTTTCAATATAGGTATGTGCACAAGTGGACAATTTGTCCCCCGAAAACGTGTTATTAAATGAACATTCTCAATGCTAATCATGAGATCCCTCCTTACAAGTTATTAGTCATGGAGGTCCCAGAAGCACCTTCACATCCAAACAACACAAGCTATTTCTATCGCTCTTGGTTGCCCAATGTAACTAGATAATAGTAAAACCCTATTGATGAAGATACAACACACTTTGGTTGAATAGAGGACATAGAGAAATCAAGATAGAAGTGACCTGAAAACTTCCTCTTGGCTAGTTAGTTTTTATAATGCCAGAAGGTCTTTTGCAGGCCACTGGGGGAGAAAAGACATCAATGGTCTTACTAAGCCTGGACCCTGAATGCTATAATATAGACAAAGAAGGCAAAATGTGATCACTGGTGCAACAGTGATGTAAAGGATACAAGGATAACCCACAGCTTTCTGAATGGACTTAAAGTGTACACCATAAAAGGTATAAACCTAGTCAAAAGCCCATGACTCAGCGGAAGGAGGTTACAGGTCCTAAAAGGGGACCCTACTATTGTTGTTTTGCTAAGTAGACATGTTGTTAGACTACCTTCTAAATATTTATGTTTGGGAGCTGGATATGGTGGTACATGCTTTTAATTCCAACACTTGGGAGGCAGAGGCAGGTGAACCTGAGTTTAAGGCCAGT
This sequence comes from Mastomys coucha, assembly GCF_008632895.1. NCBI lineage: Eukaryota > Metazoa > Chordata > Mammalia > Rodentia > Muridae > Mastomys > Mastomys coucha. The sequence continues at coordinate 29,169,780 of NW_022196905.1, read as the reverse complement.
CTGGTCTACAGAGTGAGTTCCAGGATGGCCAGGCTACAGAAAAACAGTCTCAAAAAAACCAACCAACCAAATAAACAAACAAGAGTAAATATTAACATTTATACCTACAGACTAGTGCTACTGTCAACCTTGGCCAAAGAAACCGCTTTCTCCAGTGGGCAGCAATTCAAAGACTCATAGTATACTGAGAATAAGTGACTGATGAACTGTCAGCCTAAATGTGACATCTAAATTGACCCCCCACCCAAGGTTCAGAGAAGAGAAGGGGTAGAGAGAATTTATGAGCCAGGTTTTAGAGAGTTCTATGAAATACTGTCTTCCAGAAATAGCATGGCTGCTGTATTCATAAACTCACTGCAGTGGTGGTTACCGCACAAGAACTGGGTGGGGGATATACCTTTAGTTCCTACATTGAGAGGCAGAAGCACTCATCTCTGTATTTGAGGCCAGCATGGTGTATAGAGCTAGTAGTTCCAGGGCAGCCAGGGCTACACAGAGAAAGCCTGCCTCAGGAAAAAAAAAAAAAAAACAAATAGACCAGTCAACATTCCATTCTAGCAGGCAGCACTAACTGGATTCAGTGGGGCATTAAAACAAAACAAAACAGGGGCTGGGTAGATGGCTCAGTGGGTAAGAGCACTGACTGCTCTTCTGAAGGTCCTGAGTTCAGATCCCAACAACCACATGATGGCTCACAACTATCTGTGATGAGATCTGACACCCTCTTTTGGTGCCTCTGAAGACAGCTACAGTGTACTATGCTGGAGCAAGCAAGACAGCTAGCAGAGCCATCCTGAGTTCAATTCCCAATGGCCACATGATGGCTCATGGCCATCTATACAGCTACAGTGTACTCATACACATAAAATAAATAATAAAAATCAACAAATCTTTAAAAACAAAACAAAGCAATAAAAATAAAAATAAAAACAAAAACAAACAAACAAACAAGACACGGAAGTAGGAAAAGGACATGTTGGGGTATATATGGGAAGAAGATAGTAGGGGCCCTGTCTGAAGATACACTGTATACATGCATGAAACTGTCAAAGAATAAATAAAACATTTTAAAAAAAAAAAATCAAAGAATGTTTCATGACTTGAAAATTTTAAGAAATTCCAATTTTGTGTACTCATTCTCTTATATACTGTCTATGGCTGCTTTCATGCTACAGTGGCAGAGCTGACTGGCTGTGATGGCATTATGGCCACAGAGCCTTAACCGTTTACTGTCTGGCCATGAAGTTCACCAATATTGATGGACTAGACTAAGAGTAACAGATGGCTTCTTTGTAGAAACTGACAGGATGATCCTACAACTCATATAGAAATGCAAGGGACTCAATAACTAAAGCAATACTGAAAAAGACAAGGTTGGGGGGTGTACTTCATGATTTGAGATAGCAATACAAACCAGTAATCAAGACTGTACAGTAATGGCATAGAACAGACACACAGATCAATGACAAAAATGGAAGTAGAAACATTTACATACGGATAGGTAATAATTTTCAATAAAGATGTCAATATAGTTCAATGAGAAAAAAAATTCTCTTTAACCAAAGTGCTAAATTATGCATGCAAAAGAAAAGAGTCAGACCTCTACCTTAACCAAAACCATGAGTCAGACTTACATGCAACTCTAAAGTTCTTAGAAAAAGAGGGAGTAAATACATCTTTGTGACTTCAGATAAAACAGTGGTTTCTTAAGTATCGAATATACTGCAGCTAAAGACAAAATTGGACTTCATCAAAACTTAATGTCTAAGCTTTGAAGAACATAATTAAGAAAGTGAGTCGCCGGGCGGTGGTGGCGCACGCCTTTAATCCCAGCACTTGGGAGGCAGAGGCAGGCGGATTTCCGAGTTCGAGGCCAGCCTGGTCTACAGAGTGAGTACCGGGACAGCCGGGGCTACAGAGAGAAACCCTGTCTCAAAAAAAACAAAAAAAAAAAAAACAAACAAACAAAAAAAAAAAAAAAAAAAAAAAAAAAAAAAAAAAAAAAAAAAAAAAAAAAAAAAAAAAAAGAAAGTGAGTCAAGTCTAAATCCTGAGTTTAAATCTTCAGCATTCATTGTAAAAACTGGGTGTGGTTATTCATATCTGTAACCTCACTATGGTGAGTAGGGATAGGCAGATCCCCAGTGTTTGCTGGTCAGCCAGCTTACTTAGAAATGGGTAGCTTTAGATTCAGTCAGAGAAGTGGCGAGCAATAGAGGATATTGAGGACACTCAATATCCTTTTGGCCTCTGCAAACCCCTACACACATACATACACTCCACACCATTCAAGAGTTGTACTGCCCCCCTGCCCTCACTGTGATGGGCCATACCTATGGTCCCAGTACTTGGGACTCTGTCCCATGAAGATAAAAGCAAGTTTTGAAGACAACTTAGACTACACAATATATCAGGCCAGCCAGAAGTACATAGCAAACTTCTATCTCAAAAGTAAACAAAAAAAGAAATTGAAAGGACAATCCAAGCCTGGCAGTAGTGGCTCATATGTTTAATACCAGCACTTGGGAGGCAGGCAGATCTCTGAGTTCCAGGCCAGCCTGGTCTACAGAGTGATTTCCAGGACAGCCAGGGCTACATAGAGAGACCTGTCTCAACAAAACAAAACAAACAATAAAGTCAAGGCAATCCACAGAAACGCTTTTTAACTTATTATCTCATAAGGGAATAGTATCCAGAATATGTAACAAAATTAAAAAAAAAAATGTGAAAGAATGAAGATTTGGACTTGGAGTCTGTGTTCCTGATCTAATTGCTGAACTTCCTACACTTATTTTGTCTTAGAATAAACCCTTACCTTTCCTTGTTTTCTGCAGCTTCTGTTGCCAGGTTTTCTATTTGGAGCTAAATGCAGTAACGGATAATACCAATGAAACCTCCTCCTACCCTTTGCTCCACCCCCACTACAACTCTTACCCTCACTCATTTCACCCAGCAAAAAATGACATCACTAATCCCCACACAGGAAAGCCTTTGACAACTTCCCCTTGCAGGAATACTCCTCTTCCATACACCCTCCTGGTAGATTTCTGACTCTTCAGATATTTATTCAAAAATAAGCCTTCAACTAAGCAGAAAAACCCTGTCTAAAACACATTAAGCACTGGCATTTCCTAATCTCCTCCCCTACTTTACTGTACCTCATCACTTACTATGAATAAACTATTTTGCTGTCTACGTCCCTCCCAAGAATTTTAGCTTCACGAGGCATAACTTTGTTTCCTGCTAAAACCTGCAACTAGAATAATGCTAGGCACACAGGAGATGATCAGCAAATATTGATAAATGAATGACTATGGTTAGGAAGACTTACTGAGGACTATTAAGGGTGAATGTCAACTGCTTAGGGCCTATTGGACCCGCCAGCAGCCAGCAGAGCAGAGAACAAGTTCTCAGCTACTTCAACAGAAGCCCACGCATGGCTGTGACACTGGTTTTATGGAACACAATGAGAGTCACAAAAATAGAACAGATTCATTCTAAAACTGTTTTGGCTGGACGAATTTTGAAAAAAAGGACTTTTAACTGAAGCAAGTGGACAAAATGCCAAAATCGAAGCCTCTATGCAGTGAGTTTGTTACTTATTATTAATGAACAGTTGGTTTTCAACAGCAAAGTACACAGGAATATGAGATAGATGCTAATGGAGCTGATTTTTGGAAAATGTTACAGTTAGTGATGTATAGTGTAATAACAAGGTTTTTGTTTTTTTATTAAAATAAAAGCTTTTAAAAGCTTTTGTTCCAAAATACTTTTGTTTGTAAATAATTATCTGTCCTAACATATGCCCAAATTTTATCGGGAAGGACAAATGAAGTGTAACAGAGCTTGCTCCTGGGTACAGAATTAAAAAATGGAGAGGGAGATGTTTTCACTATTTAACTGTTTTTATCGTGTTAATGAATTACTTATGCAAAAACACACTAATTTGTGCTTGAAGCAGGCACAGAACAATCTCTCTCTCTTTCACACACACACAGAGGTTTACAGAAAATATGGGGAATATGCAAACTTCCACAATTCCAACCATCCAGAGAGGGAGAGTCATGGTAATAATCAAAATAACTAGAAAGTACTTGAACAGCCAAGCATGTTGCCCCAGGCCTTTAATCCCACCACAGAGGAAGCAGAGGCAGGAGGATAGATCTCTGTGAGTCCCAGGTCATCAAGAGTTACATAGTGAGACTCTCAAAAGCAAAAAAAAAAAAAAAAAAAAAAAAAAAAAAAAAAGAATTACTTATCTAGAGATAAAAACTTTTCTATTTACACTTTTCACCTTACAGAAGAAAAATTTATTCCCGTATTTTGTTCTATCAAATAAGCCAACATTTCTCCCCAAATCTTTATTTTTCAAAAACAAACTCTCAGAACAGGGAAAGGATGCTATCAGAAACACAAAAACAAGAAAAATTACTAAAAATGAGCTGGGAATATAGTTCAGAGATATTACTAGAACACTTATTTTCTACATGAGTTTTAATGATGACATTCTTTAGTAGGTTGTTTCCTAAGTTCTCCTTATTAGTTATACAAATCCAGATTAGAAATAAAATGCTCAGAGTTAAGAGAAAGGCCTGAGCTGCAAGAAAGCACAGGGCTGAACACTCAGCATGGACTTCCAGGTAATGTTTTGAGTATCTCTTTTCTCTTAAATCATTGTGACTCATGGTCTCTCTTCTGTTTCAATATTCTTCCAGTCACAAGCAGAGCGCTTCCAAAGATCTATAAGGCGTCAGCAAAGAACTAAACAGGAACTTTTACTGGCACACGAGATATCTACAGAGTCTGAGTGGCCCATGTTCTAAAACAAGCCTGACTGCAACACTAGTAAAATTCATTCCGCGATGTAAACTGCACACCACCAATGTATCAGTTTTATATAGAACAGAAAATAGATAGACAGCAAGTATCAGTCGACTCTTTCATATTTATGCACATACATATATTTTTTATTAATAATCACACCTAAGTAACTCACCATGTACTTAACAAATACAACTCATCCAACCGCCTGCAGACACACAGAAGCACACCTCTCTGGCAATGCTTAAAACCCTGTTAACTATACTGCACCACGAACTAAATGAAACGCCAGGTGAGTACAAACTGCCTCATGTCACAGGCTGCTTCAAGTGTTACTTGGAAAAAGAATATCCCATTGGATGCGTTCACACTCCCCCGCCCTCGGCACTCGCGCCGAGACCTCCTAAAAGCATTATGTCATCCACTATCCGCACAGCTCTCACGCTGTCCTGCACTCCCAGCTCCCAGGCCCGATGAGGAGGTAACCCTAGAGACCTCTGCTTCTCCAAGTTTTCTTCACCACAGTCGTGTGCGCCACCGCCCCAGTTTCTCCCGAAGAGAGAAACAAGTTCGCTCCCTAACTTCGCAAACTGGGAACGGCAAAAGCACTGGAGTCGTGATGCCCCTCAGCGAGCCCCTCGCTGGCCTAACTAGGCTCTGTCTCCTCTGCGGAAGGCCAAAGACCCCGCAAGCCAAGGGCCCGGGCCGGGAAGGCCTGACCTCGGGGAGGTACCGCGACCCTCTGGACAGGGGACAGCGTTGGCCATGCCCCCAGCACGCAGGCCAGGGGCACGGGGCGCGGGCCGCGGGCGGGAGCTGCGGCGCCCGGACTCACGGTCGGTGCAGCGGTTCCTCGGCCGGACCTGGCAGCGGCGGTGGCGGCGGCGGCTGCCCCTGAGGCGGCGGCTGAGGGGGTTGAGGCGGCGGCGGCGGTGGCGGCGGTGGCGCCTGCGGCGGCGGCGGCGGCTGCTGCTGCTGCTGCTGCTGCTGCTGCTGCTGCTGCTGCTGGAACGACTTGAGCGACTCGAAAGCCTTCATCAGCTTTTCCAGGGTTGCCATGACGGCCTCCTGTCCGTCGGGACAGACCCTGAAGGCTTGGAGCTTGCTAACGCTACGCGGCGCAACTTAGCAGCAAGGTAATGAATGGGGCTCTGCGCGTCGGGCAGAAGCGGAACCAAGGCGCACAGCCATCTTGGGCCCGTCCCGGCAATCCTCGCGGCGAGTGCGTCCCGTGACGTCATGCCGGCGGAGGCGAGACCACGCCAGACCCGCCGACTTGACAGGCGGATGCGTCGTCTTTATTCCCACGTCTGGATGTAGGCTTGCCGGGCCTCCGTTTAAGACGCTCCGCCCCGCCGATGTGGCCCCGCCTTTTCCCGGCAAAAGCAAGTCCCTCCTCTTGAAGAGGGCCAAGCAAAAGGACACGGTGGGCGGGGCGGGCTGCTAGGTGAGGGGCGGAGCTGAGCCGAGAGTGGGCTTTAAGGGCCGCCGCCTGGCACCAGCGATAGGAAAGAGGTGAGGAGGTGGGCAGAAGAGCTGGGGGGAGACCCGGAAGGGAGAAAAGGTTGGAAAGGGGAAAGACAGCGAAGAAATTTACCTGCACAAAGCCACCCTACACCTGGAGTCACCGGGAAGGCGGTTATGGAGCTCGGAACGCAAAACCCAAAGAGGCTCTCTCTTCCACAAGCCAGGCGGTGCCCTGAGCTTCAGTCTCGAGCGCAGCTTGCGGGGAGCTCCCCGCAATGAGAAGGGAACCAGAGTGACCCTTATTCAGGACCAAAGAACCCTTAGGATCCGTGGACCCCCGAGGCACCAGACGTGCCTGCGGCAGAGGAGGCTGAGAAAGGGTTTCAGACAGGCAGCAGCAGTTGTTGCCCAAAGAAAGGCTGTGCTTCATACAACTTTGGTCAGGCACTCTACAGTGAGACATGGACCCTGGGAACTGCTGTGGCAATCAGCCAGGACCTATAAGGGGTCTCATTGCCACCAGCGCTGAGGTCCTTGTTTCCATCTCCCAAAGGTGAGCAATTAAAGCAGGAAGCTGAAAATGGTGTGGATACACCCAGGCTGCTCCTGCAGTCTGCCCAGATAAAAGAGTTGGCTTCAGCTGGGCATGAAGGTGCATGCCTTTAATCACAGCACTTGTAGAATGCTTTTTGAGTAGCGTGCGCCAAGCTCTGGGTTCAATCACTTCACTTTTTAAACCAGGGGTGGTAATCATGCCTGTAATCCCAGCACTCAGCAAGGAGGAAGAGGACCAGGAGTTCCAGGATTTCTTTGGTTTCATAGTGAATTCAAGTCAGCATGGGCTATATGAGAACTTGCCTGAAAAGAAAAAAAAAAGCCAAGCAGTGGTAGAACACACCTTTAATCTCAGCAGTCAGGAGACAGAGGCAGACAGATCTCAGAGTTTGAGGCCAGCCTGTTCTACAAAGTGAGTTCCAGGACAGCCAGAGCTACACAGAAACCCTGTCTCAAACAAACAAACAAAAATGTGCCGGTTTCAGAAAAAGCTATCTGGAGGTGATTCATGCAGTGAGAAACCCAATGAAGCTTCAGGCTATCCATAACACTCAAATGCCCTATTCCATGGCCATAAGGCACTCCATTTTCTCAAAATGGTCAAGTATACAGAAACCAACATTGTTCCTATAAGCCTGCCCCTGTTAAACTGGGAAGGACAGCAGAGAAAGTCTTTAGATTCTATGTCCTTCCTGTTACTAATGCCACTATGGGATGCACAGAGCCAGTTGTACCTCTCACATGAGGCAGCCTCTAACAGCTGGCCAGGGCTGGTAGTTGTTAGTAGGCAGACTTGGTAGAAGGCCCAGAGAGCCCTGCCTCTTAGCATTCTCTAGGTTATGACATCCCTGCTCCCAAGTATGGGCAGCTAGTAACTGACATCTAACCAATACAAGACAAAGATAATGGCATGTCACACTGCTGTTAGGTTACAAATGTAACTTCAATCTTGCTAAGTAACAACTTCTCAGCTTATATACATTGATGAAGAACAGATGGCAAGACTTAACATAAAGAACTACCCATAGCCAACAGTCAGGACACATTGGTGGTCCATCAGCCCACATATGAAGTAAACCCTGCCAATACCACTAAAGCTCTAAGGTGATTTTTTTGAAGCCAAGCTCTGGTACCTAGTTGCCCACTGTAAGAAGTGGTAACAGAGGACCTGTGTGAGCTGGGCCCAGATTCTGGAACCACAGAAACTGGATAATTATAAATATGTTTTGCTAGGCAACTATACTCTGGTAATTTGTCCGGCAACAATAGGTATACTGGTTGGCTTACACTGCTGTATCAGGGTACCACTGCCTGGGAGCTATCAATAGTCATTTATATTCTCAAAGTCCTTCAAACTAAAAGTACAAAATCAAGGTGTTGTCAGAGCATCTTCCACTTGAGACCTCACACCATCATCCCTCTGTGTCTGTGTCCTAATTTATATGAAAACATAAGTAACTGAATTAAGGTCTAGCCAGATGGTGGTGGCACATGCCTTTAATCCCAGCACTTGGGAGGCAGAGGCAGGTGGAGTTCTGAGTTCGAGGCCAGCCTGGTCTACAGAGTGAGTTCCAGGACAGCCAGAGCTATACAGAGAAACCCTGTCTCGGGAAAAAAAAAAAAAATTTAAGGTCTAGTAACTTGCCAGGCAGTGGTGGCGCATGCCTTTAATCCCAGCATTTGGGAGGCAGTGGGAGGCGGATTTCTGAGTTTGAGGCCAGCCTGGTCTACAGAGTGAGTTCCAGGATAGCCAGGGCTACACAGAGAAACCCTGTCTCGAAAAACCAAAAAAAGATCTAGTAACTTCATTTCTGATAAAGACTTCCAGGACTTAGTGTTACATGCCTGTAATCCCAACAGCAGGGATGCTGAGACACGAGGATTTAAAGTTCAAGGACAGCTTTAGATGCCTAGTGAGTTCCAAACCAGACTGGCTACACAGAGAGACCCATCAGAAAGGGAAACAAAAAGGGCTACCATCTGCTCTCCAAACACAGACCATTCTGATATTCTAAGGAGTTAGGGTTTCAGCATATAAATTAGTAAGTGATAACAGATACAGTTCCATCCATAAAGCCAAACTGCATTCTAGCCGTTACTCTGGCCTGACCTTATTCAGAAATACAACCTGGTTTTTGTTTTGTTTTCAAATCTGGGAAATTTGATATTTAGCTAAGATACCACAGCTGACTACAATCACCTGACTAAGTAAGTCCTGGCCAATGAGATTTAAGCAAAAGTAGTTTTGCTTCTAGGAAGTGATCTGCAAAGGAAAGGGTGCATCCTCTTTCCTCCTGGCATTTATAATGAGAACATGTTGCTTGGCAGTACAGCAGTCATTTTAGGTCAGTGTAAAACTCACATCCTGAGATGATGGAGCTGGAAGGAGCTGGAGCTACTATCATTCTAGCTGCTTGCCCATTTCTGGATTTCTTTCTCTTGTGACAGAGCAAAACATTTCCATTTTGTCTAAGTCCTAGTTATTCTATTAGATGCATCTATACTAAATTTTAACCAGTTCTGGGGAATATATGTGGCACTGAAACCACCATATGGCAATGTAACTCTGGTCTTTCCAGGAAGAAAGTCATATGCCTAGAATTTTATACAAGCCTGACAGAGTATTGGATGAGAAAGCCTCGTAAAAAAGGTTGTCAAGCAAGATGTAAGGTGAACGATATTAATCCTAACCCTTGACAGATGGAGGTAGGTGGATTGCTGTGACTTCGAGGCCAGCTGGACTGCATAAAGAGACCATGCCTCAAAATTTAACTGGGACTGGAGAGATGGCTCAGCCATTAAGAACACTGACTACTCTTCCAGAGGATCCAGGTTCAAATCCCAGCACCCACATGGCAGTTCACAACTGTAACACTGATCTAACACTCTAAGATCTCAAATATACAGGCAAAACATAAATAATAATAATAATAATAATGCACATAAAATAAAAATAAATAAAATTTAAAAATAACATACATAAGAAAACATTTTAAGAGTAATACATGGTCGGGCAGTGGTGGCACACACCTTTAATCCCAGCACTTGGGAGGCAGAGGCAGGCAGATTTCTGAGTTTGAGGCCAGCCTGGTCTATAGAGTAAGTTCCAGGATAGCCAGGGCTATACAGAGAAACCCTGTCTCAAAAAACAAACAAACAAAAAAAGAGTAATACATGATGTTTTGAATAATATAGATCCATCTCTTCAAATAAGGATCATTCCTTTTTCAAAAAGTTTTTTTTTAAAAAAAAAATCATAGAGAAGTTTGGCATACTTCAAAAAACAGTAATTTAGAATTTAACACAGTGGAGAAATTGGCCTAGTATCTTCAAAGTATTAATTGGCACAAAGCCGGAACAATAGACAGAGATCCAATAATTGATCCTAGAGGAGGGCAACCAGGAATGTGTGACAAATGATCATTTACTGCAGCAACACTGAAAAGGATCAAGAGCAGATAGATTACTTTTTTTTTTTTTTTTGAGACAGGGTTTCTCTGTATAGCCCTGGCTGTCCTGGAACTCACTCTGTAGACCAGGCTGGCCTTGAACTCAGAAATCCACCTGCCTCCGCCTCCCAAGTGCTGGGATTAAAGGTGTATGCCACCACCGCCCAGCCAGATAGATTACTTAAATGAATCATGAGGCAGGCACAGAGTGGAGAGCCAGATTGTGGCTAGAGCCTCCTTGTGTCCTCTTGGATGCTGTCAGCTCACTCCTCTGTTTTTTGAACACCTGATAAAATAGTCTCTATTACTGCAATGAAAATGTAAGCAAATCTCTCTTCCTTTAGTTCTTTGATCAGTTTTCATTTTAAATCTTAATATTATTTGCCTATGTAAGAGCATTATAATATGTGGGGCAAATCTACTTTTTATCACTGTGATAAATTATCTAAGAAAACACCTTCAGAGAAGAATAGTCCTCAGTTTCAGTAGTTTCAGGCCATGGTCACTTGGTGCCACTGCTTGTGAGCCTGTTTGTGGTACCACAGAAGATCACGTTCAGGAATGTGACTTGACAGGTGACTTACCTCCTGATGAAAAGAGGGACCTAAAACAAGGTACAACCTCCAAGGACATACTCTCAGTGGCCTGTATACTTCAGCCATCTCCTCTGTTCTCCCAGCCATCAGCTAAGAACTCATCAATGGATTAATCTGTTAATTAAGGCAGCACAGCAACCTTATGATCCAGTTAGCTTTCTCTACAACACCATCTGGGACAAAGCCTTCAGAACATGAGCCTTTCAATGGAATACTTCATGTCTAAATCACAACATTCTGTCTCTGACCCCCCAAATCTTAGGGCTATCTCATAACACAAAATGCATTTAGTTCATCTCTAGAGGTCCTCAAAGTCAAATTTTCTCAAAGTTCAGACACTGCTCAAAAGTCCAAGTTTAAAGTCTCTTCTGATTCTCAAGCAAATTCTTAGCTGTGAGCCTCTGTAAACCAAAAAGAAAGTTATATACTCCAATATACAGTGGTAGGCCTGGATCCATGTGCTCTAGAAGAACAAAACTGATAGAATAAATATGTATTATAAAGGGGATTAAGTTGGCTTACACCAGGCAGTCTGGGCAGTCCAACCAACCTTTCTGCATGATGAAGAGGCTAAGATCCTGGTAGCTGTTCAGTCTACCAGCTTAGATCCCTCAAGCAGTATCAATCTGGAGCTGAAAACCTAGAAGAGTCCTAGAGAGCTGCCACTCTTGAGTTCAACTGGAGGGACCAAAACAAAAACAAATCCTGTGTGCTGATGTTAGTGAAGGATAGCTGCAGTGGCACCAACAGAATAGATGTTCTATTCAGCAAAGAGCTAAGGCAGGCAAGCAAGCCAATTTTCCCTCAGACACTCTTATCTGCTGGCTACCATCAGAAAGTAAGGTGTACACTGAGAGAAGATCTACCCCCTCAGTGAATTTAGGATATACCTTCACAGATCCACCCAGAGGTGTCACTTAGGTAATTTCAGATACAATAAAATTGACAACCAAGATTAACTACCTAGTGGACATTATTACACCAAAAGGAATAGGAAAATGTCGAGGAAGCGAACCCAAACTTGGCAAGACACCCATTACTCCAGTTTTTCCTGTGTCTAGCATCTGGGGCATGTGCTGGTATGAGATGAACTCCAAAGAGCCTATGACTATGCAACCTTGCCAACCACAGCCTACCTTGCTGTCCTTGGGCTGGCTCTGCTTGTTGCCAGTGGCTTTCCTTGGCAGACATTGCACGTTCCTATGATCTCTGGTGCAGCTTCAGCTTCATTCACAGTATCATACATCACTTTCTCAGGGACAGCTTAAAGAAGCTCCAGTCCTGCAAGCAACTGCCTGATCGCCCAGGATGTCCTGCTGTCCATAGGGTTTAGTACAAGAGTGAAAATAAAGGCCCATGTGCAAGTATTTTAAGAACATACACACATGAATGTGCCATACATATAGCAATTTGCTATATAATATGTAGTGTCATTGACTATATAAACATCTGGAAGTTATATGTTCGTTGTTCCTACCTAAATTTTCATAATGATCTGTAGGACAAGGTAAGAACTGAGAATTCTTCTTTCTTTCTTTCTTTCTTTATTTTTCATGTGTATGAGTACACTGTAGCTGTGCAGATGGCCATGAGCCCTCATGTGGTTCTGGGAATTGAGTTCAGGATAGCACGGCTTGCTCCGGCCTGCTCGCTCCGGCCCCACTCACTCCAGCATAATTCACTGTAGTTGTCTTCAGACACACCAAAGGGGGCGTCAGATCTCATTACGGGTGGTTGTGAGCAACCATGTGGTTGCTGGGATTTGAACTCATGACCTCTGGAAGAGCAGTCAGTGCTCTTATCCACTGAGCCATCTCGCCAGCCCAGAACTCAGAATTCTTTAACCCCTCCTCCCAAGAGATCAATACCAATATTTGATGGCATGAAAATAATTTATGACCCGCTTAACATAGAACCCCCTTTATTTCCAGCTCACCTGAACTACAAAGGACCCCAAGCAGCCACAAAAGGATACTCCAACTTACTGCCAAATCTCTTATGTTCCTCCTTGCAAATACCTGTTTGCTAGACAGCCTCTGGATGTGTTTGGGCCTTGGTAACAAAGATGTGGATGAGAGGCCACTGGAAGCAGCTTGAGGATGGCCTCACAGGGGATTCTTGGAAGAACAATTCCAGTTGTTCTTATCTGTCCTGCCTTATCTTCTCCTTAAACTGAGAGAGATCTAGAAAGGCCTATGTGGAGTTCAGAGAGTGGCCTTTGTATCTAAGGAGGCCTAGTATATCCAATGTTCATTCCAACTTGTATCACCTCAGGGTTATTTATTGAATACGTTACCCTAAATCTGAGTTGTGTCAGGATTGAACTGAAGTACAGAATACCAAGCTGATATTAGAGAATCGGCTGGCATGGGAGAATCCCTATACATGTAGCATCAGAAGTGAGGCACTGAGACTGGCATGGCATTAGAAAGAAAGCAGTTTGTTTTTCTAGTTTCATGGCTAGCTCTTGTGTTTTTCCTGGTTCAAAACCATTCACTTCTATACATATAAACAAGCATAGTTCTGAAGTAACTTGTCTTTCAACAAAGAGTTGTATCTGATAGTTTCTGAAAAACACTTCCCTTCACCTCTAAGTCAAAGGTTACCTCAACCCTGTCTTGCCTCTTTATCCTCAAAGTGGTGCTTTTTTTGAGAAAAATAAAAACCAAAGAAACCAGAGCCACCATGCCATTTCAATTTCTAGAATTACTGGAAGTCCTTATAAATGAACCCTGCCTCAGTATCCAGTGGTACCAATGAAATATTCTGCATGTGCAGTCAGCGCAGAAATGTGGTAAATTCTAGTTTTATGTTGTATTAGCATCAATTATAAATATGTTACACCTGAAACAATGCTCAGTCACTGTGATGGTTAATCACCATTGTTGACTTGACAACATTTAGAATCTTCAGGGAAACCAACCTCTGGATATGTCTGTAAGGGACTTTCTAAGTTAAATTAACTCAAGAGGAAAGGCCCACTTTAAACATGGGCAGGAACATTTTAAAGGCTGTGGTCTCCGACTAAATAAAAAGGAGAATGCAAGCTGAGCACCATAATTTCATCACTCATTTCTGACAGCGGATGCAGCTGCTTCCGTACCTGCCATGGCTGCTTCCGTACCTGCCATGATGGACTCTATCCTTTGAAGCTGCAAGTCAGAATAAATCCTTTTCTGATATGACTCAGAGTTAGGTTACAGTAAATAAAGAATACTAAGGCAGTGCTGCAGTTGTAAACACACTGACCTCCCTTTAGGCCAAGAACCTACTCACAAGCTCCAAAATGACCTTTTAGATATTCTCTCCTAATGCAAGGGAAAGGTACAACTGGACAAGCTTAAGTTGCTTTGGTTAGCTATTTTGATATGAAATGATATAAGTACTACTACAGATCACTGGTACTAAGAGTGGGGTTGTTGCAGTGGTAAAGATGACTGCATGCTTCTTGGGCTTCTGAGAACTTGTTTATGGTGGGAATATGGAAGAGTTTGGAACTTAAGAGAAAAAAAAAGTGGAATACTATCTGCAGAGTTTAATGGGTCTTTCTGGTTGAAGCCCAGATGACAAGAATGTTGAAAAGGGAGTAGGAAATGATTCACAAGGAGTATGAAAAAATATCCTAAGAATAAGGATCAACCGGGCAGTGGTGGTGCACGCCCTTAATCCCAGCACTTGGGAGGCAGAGGCAGGCGGATTTCTGAGTTCGAGGCCAGCCTGGTCTACAGAGTGAGTTCCAGGACAGCCAGGGCTACACAGAGATACCCTGTCTTGAAAAAAAAAAAATAAGGGTCTCGGTCCATATTCCCAGCACTCACTTTAAGAAGTTAGGTCTTGGAATCCAGAGAGATAGTTGAGCAGTTATGAGCTTTTATTGCTTTCACAGAGAACCTGTTATGACTCACAGCACCCACACAGTAGTGCACAATTATCCAGTTCCAGGGTCTCCAACTCCCTCCTTGATTTCTAAGAGGACAGAGTGATTATAAGGCACCAGGTGTTAGATTTCAGAGTGCAGAATAAAGAGACAGAGGCAAAAAGAGACCAGAATCTGACTTCATCAAAGGAGACTTTATTTCTGTAGGAAAAGGAAGTCTTCAAGGAGGGAATACTTGGAGTTTATATAGAGGCATGGGGATGAGGAATAATGTTACATGCAAGTCTGTAGTCTCTCCTCTCTGGTATCATCTACCCAGTCCTTTCTAGAGTTCACTGATAATACTCTGAGCAAGGCCAGCTCTAATCTCATAGGAATTCTTGTTTTACAACCAAGGCCCTCTATCACCAGGCCTAAATGTGGTGCATATACATACATGCAGGCAAAACACTCATAAATGTACATATTTAAAAAAAAAAAAACTTTAAAAAGCCAGGTATAGTTACATGCTTCTGTAATCCCAGTGCTGGAATAGATAGAGACAGGTGAATCTCCATAGCTCATAGCCAACAAGTCTAGGCAATTAGTAAGTACCAGATTCAGTGAGTGAAAGACTTTACCTCAAAACATAAGGTGAAGAGCAATTAAGGAAGATGCACACACAAAGGATACTGAGAGAAATGTAAACAGTAGCCAGTCAGTGACCTGGTTCATGAAGCTTCAGAGGGGAATGAGAATTTGATCTGGTACTAGCATGTGATAGTAGCATGTGGTAGTCTAACAAACAATCTAGCTCTATTCAGTGCATATCCAAAGTACTTGAGTGAGGCAGAATTTGAATATAATGGATTATTTTTTTTTTTTTGGTGGAAATATCAAGGCAGGATTTCATTCAGGTTGTGTCATGGTTACTGTTTACTTTTCTTATCCAAGTCTAAGGTCAGAGACAGAGAGAGAAGGAGAGAGGGTAGAGAGAGAATAGGGGAGACCGGAGCAGAAGTATCACTGTGAAGTTTGGCAAGGAAAGATATATGACAAGGAGAGGACAGATGAAGAATCCTGGCATTCTGCACTGAAACTAAAGGAAAGCTATCTTAAAAATAAGACCCCCAACCCACTGACGTTTCCATCTTGTGGAAATGCACACTCATTTACCAGGAGGGAATAAATCTAAAATGAGAATGCTGCTGAAGGAACTGCCTACTAGTGCTTAGGGAAATGTTTCCCAAGATTATCAAAGGCACCAATACAACTGAGGTCCAAGGGGATCAGGCTCCATCCCAAGCTGGCAGTAGAATTCTGGCAGTGTTATACACATAGCATAGATGCTATAGGAATGAAAGAGATGGGATTAGGGAGGTCGCGGGGTCTTAAGAATCACTACAGCTAAAGCAAGTTTGAAGTCCTTGTAAACAAATCCTAGGCTTTCAACCACAAAAAGTTTGTGAAGGTGAAGCTGACCTTGCAATGGAGTCTTTTCTTTTATTGTTCTTGAGATAAAATTGTCCTGACAAAAACATCTTAAAGGTTAGAGAGAGATGGTCATCAGGTAAAGGCACTTGATGTCAAACCTAATGAAATGAGTTCAATCCCTGGAACTTATATAGTAGAAGAGAAAAACAAATCAAATTGTGTACATTGTCTTCTGACCTCTGTGAGAGTTTTTCCTGAAAGGATGAACTGAGAACTGGAGACCCTCCCCTAGAGTAGGCAGCACCTTCTGGAGGCAGCCAGAAAAAGGTTAAAGGAAAGATTGGAAGGAAAAGCAGGCTGCTTTCCAAAGGTTACATTTGTCCATGTTACTGTCATGCTTCATGGACATTATAACCCAGCTTCTTTAGCATTCTAACACAGACTGAAAATCAGTAACTCTCCAGGAGTCTTCAAGCCTTGAGTTCCAAATTGCTAAGGCTTCCAGAGTCAAGGACTGAACAGTTATCAGGTTCTCAGGCCATATTGTGCAAGCTAATCTGATCTATCCATTTTATAATGTATTCCATCAGCTCGGTTCTTCTAGAGAACGCTGACTAAAATCTCCTGGTCTGCATGCCACTAAAGTGATAATACAGAAATGAAGCCCTCCATCACCATACTTCATAGTCACTTATGCAACTGGACCACAAGTATCACAAAAGCCCCAACAGTCCCAGGGAGTGGCCCTCCCCCTGGCCAGAACTAGTGGCTATATTCATTAATGAAGTCTACATCAAGTATAACATTCCTCCCAGAAGGCAAGCTATATTCTTTCCTGCGCCCAGCTAGTTCCATATTAGAAGATCAAGATTAGAAGTGTTCATGTTATTATGAAGACACACACACACACACACAAAGAAGTGTTCATGTTTCAGAGCATGACTTTACAACTCCAATTGGCCCTCAAGATGTATGTCAAGAACCAAGATGTAGTGCTCATCATCTAAATAGCAGGGGTGAAATGGAAATGAAATGTGATCCATTTGACAATATAACACATGCTTAATGAACTGCATTCAACTCAGTAAGAAACAGACCAAGTAGGCCGGGCAGTGGTGGCGCACACCTTTAATCTCAGCACTCGGGAGGTGGAGAGGCAGGTGGATTTCTGAGTTCGAGGCTAGCCTGGTCTACAGAGTGAGTTTCAGGACAGCCAGAGCTACAAAGAGAAACTATATCTCGAGG
>NW_022196905.1:29136023-29152348 GCF_008632895.1 Mastomys coucha | reverse complement strand
AAAGGAACAGTCCAAGTAGATGAGGAAGCAGAGAAGTGGCTGGAACTGGATTTGAGTCAGAGCATAAGGACATCAATGGACTATAGGGAAAATTTTTTCACTTTGCATGTGACATAGCATAGTCCCAGGTGTGTGGCTTCAGGTAACATTTAACTACATGCTGGGCCTAAAATCTACCCTAGACCTCAAAGGGTAAGTGAGTACCAAAGCAGGCAGGGGAGGGGAGATTAAAAAAAAAAAAAAAAAAAAAAGGAAGAATCTATGATTCTGGAAAAGAGTTTTGAATTTCTAAAAGGAGCACTCATAGTTAAGCAAGAACCTAAGAAAAGTTGAAGGAAAACTGAATGGGGTTCTGGAAAGTATTGGGACAGATATAGAGAAAAGACTTTGAAATCTGCTCAAATGCATAAAATATCCACACTTGGGAGTTTCAGGGCACACAGTGGTATTCTCAGGGTTCTTCTTTAATCCAGCTTCAGTAAAAAGACAATACAAATATTAATGTAAAAAAATACATGAAAGCACATTATAAATAGTGTTACGGACCATTTATTACAATTTATGGAAAGACACTGAGTATGTGATAGATTCCTTCTTAACACCAGGGTCTTGCTTTGTGGTCTGCACAGTGAATGGTCAGTGTTCTGTTGGCTCCTCCTTCTCACTGGGGCCAATGTTCAGGCAGCCCTGCAACAAACAGCACAATGGCCAGCCTCAGCTACATCTCAAATGCCAAGATGGCTTTGCTTGCTTGAGTAGCCATAAGTTCTATAAGCATGGATTCAGCCAACCCTGAATCAAAAACACTCAAAAAATTTTTCAGTCAAATGACAATAAGTCGTGTAAGTTTAAAAGCATGCTATGAAAACTCTTTGTATATTGTATTATGTATTTATATAATCTAGAGGTGATTTAAAGTAATCAGAAGTTCTGTGCCTTGTATGTAAACACTTTCACACTTTGGTATCCTGGAACCAATTTCCAAAGATACCTAGGAACAAATGATACAATGTTCTCGAAACTAGGAGGATACTAATTATGAGGCCAACAAAAACTTTAAATATATTTTTCTTATTTACTTCAAGAAATGGAATTCTAAATGTATTCCCAGCTACTCAGGAAACTGAGCCAAAAAAAGGTCTCAAATGTAACACTTAACACAGACAACTTAATGTAACCCATTTCAAAAACATTTTTAAAATAAAAGATGGGGGAGTGTAGGCATGTAGCTCATTGTTAGAGTACTTATCGGGTATGCAAATGGTCCTAACTTCTATCCATGTCCTGTTAAAAATAACAGTTAAAGGCATATGCTTAATTTATATACAAAGGTGCTGCCTCTAGATGAGTTTTGCTGCATCATTATTGTTGCATTCTAAACCAAATTCAATAGTTGAGTGAGTGCAGAAGACAAATGAGATTCACTGGCTCCTTCACCAACAGGTACCATGGTAAGAAGGTGCTCCATACTGTACAGCTCTATTCTATCAGTGGTAAGACCTTCAGTGGATATCATTATGGGCTCTGAGTAAGGAGGAACATCCCATAGGACTTAACTGTATGCATAAATAGACTCATTTGGTCAGTTCATTTAGCTATCCCCTAGTTAAAAGAAAAAATATAATCATAAGAACAATCACTTTGGGATATTTTTACCCACTGAAGTCTTGTTTTTCTGTATTGAAAAAAAAATGTAGCCAGGCAGTGGTGGCACATGCCTTTAATCTTAGCACCTGGGAGGCAGAGGCAGGCAGATTTCTGAGTTCAAGGCCAGCCTGGTCTACAGAATGAGTTCCAGGACAGCCAGGGCTACACAGAGAAACCCTGTCTCGAAAAAAAAAAAAAAATTAGGATGCTATCAAAAGATCTTAGTAAATTCCTCAAGAATTGATAGGTATAAGAAAAAGAAAAAGGAAAAATAAGATTTGAAAGATTAAAAAGCAAAACAATCCACTCATAGGGCCTTTTGCTTGGTGAAGTTATTTTCTAACCTTATTAGGTGTGTTGCGACTTACTCTTAATCCCAGCACTCAGGAGGCTGAGGTAGGAGGACAGGAGGACAGGAGGACAGGAAGACAGGGTCTTTCCTGGCTATAGAGCAAGAGTAATATTTACTTTAGAAAATCTCTTTAAACAATTTCCACTTTTAGAAGGGAACCTGCTTTTCCTGTGTACTTGGACATGAGAGAGCAGTAATGGGAATCAAACACGGAGAAGTAAGCATGCATTGTTTGTGGGAGTTCCATCAGATGCTGACCTTTAAGCAAGGTCAAAATGCTTAGTCACCCAAATAGGAAGCCCCTTTAGTGCTAAGAGTCACTGCTTTGTGGGTCAGAACAATCTTTCTGTCACAGCAAGCAGCACTGTGAAAACCTTCTGGGTAAACTATGAAAAGAATCACATTGCTTTTAAACTATATGAAACCTGTGTGTGTATGTTTGTGTGGGGGGATCATGATCCATCCTTCTCTCTTTGTAGGTCTGTCTCCTTCTTCTCATCCTCCTCTTCTCTTCTGACAAGGACTCACTATGTAGTGAGCTGGCCTCAAACTCATAGTAATTCTTTTACCTTTAATCCTAGCATTCAGGAGGCAGAGGCAGGTGGATCTCTGAGTTCAAGACCAGCCT
This sequence comes from Mastomys coucha, assembly GCF_008632895.1. NCBI lineage: Eukaryota > Metazoa > Chordata > Mammalia > Rodentia > Muridae > Mastomys > Mastomys coucha. The sequence continues at coordinate 29,149,721 of NW_022196905.1, read as the reverse complement.
GGTCTATAAAATGAATTCACGGACAGTCAGGGCTACACAGAGAAACCCTGTCTTGAAACACCCCCACACATACCACCAAAAATGCTATTTTCCTTAGAAAATATTTTCCTTTTGATACATATACATACATATTTGGAAGAGGGTGTAAATATACATGCACACACCCCTGATTCTCAGAACTCAAGCCCTTGCTTCTACTATGCAGAGGTTCTACCCTAAGCAACAGCCCCAGCCACAACAGTTTACTTTTGCAAAAGATTTTTTTACCCCTCTTCTGAAGAGTCTCTGGAGGAAGTGTCTCTTTGGTCTGAGAAGGGAGGAATACATCTTGTGTTTTCCAAGTGTTACCAAATCTTCATCTTCATTTTCATTGAGGTCCTTGAAACATCCAGATTCAATCATCTGTATGCATAGAAGACAGGACAAAGTATCTTTGGAGATACCATGACAGGTTCTGTGATCTCCTAGTGTTATCACTTTTCACCTGGTACCTGACCTCACATTATAGCTCCAGACCATCTCTAGTTCCATGTTCCTAGACTCCTGGTTTCTGACCTCATGGAATAAATAAAGTGTCTCTTGTCCCTCTTTTCTTGAAGTGTACCACCCAAAATGCTAATTCCACTGGAGCCAAGCTACTAGCTAGGCCTGCGTACAGAGCAGGACTTCAGGTAGCAGACAATTCCCAAGAGCACCTTTTGCTCACCTCCTGTAAATAGGACCACAGCAGCTGCCATGCTTCTGGCATAGTCTTGGTTTACCCATGATCTAGTCCTCATGGTCAAGTCCCTTTACGTAAATTTACTTTGGAGACACACACACACACACCATTGTTAAAACTAGCATAGACCTACTCTGCTAGAACATGTAGTACCTCATTCTGCCAGGGAATGGTGACAGACCCTGTTGCAAATTCGGTGTAGAAGGCCTCATCACTGGTGTCCAGGTTGACTCCTTTCACCACAGAGAACTGCCCAATATCCAAGACATCCTTACAATAAACGGCGTGAGGCTGGGCACCAAGAACAAAGAGAGGCATCAGCCTACGAGACATCTTGAATAATTCTTTTCTTGTTTTGTTTGGTTATGTTTTTCTTCTCAAATTTTGAGACAGGGAGAGACAGCCTAGGCCAACCTTGTCTCACAATCTGGCTGCCTTGACCATCCCTAGTACTATATCTAGCCTATAAGACTGTTTTGTTTTAATTTTATATGCTGAGGATTAGACATAGGACCTGCATATGTTGAGCATATGCCACTTAACTACATTCCCAATCCTAAAGCAACTCTGAGCTCCCTTAATGCAAAAGAACAAGTCCATACATACTCCTCCCCACCCCTTCATTGCCAAGGCCCTCTTTTCAAACTAATTTTCTAATTTACACCATGCATATTCTGTGACACAGCAGTTCCTGTGTCACTTTTTTCAAGGAACTTTTTAAAAAAATATTTATTTATTTTATGTATGTGAGTACACTGTCGCTCTCTTCAGACACACCAAAAGAGGGCATCAGATGGTTGTCAGCCAACATGTGATTGCTGGAAAAGCAGTCAGTGCTCTTAACTACTTCTCCAGCCCTCTCGGGGAACTTTTAGTGTCACAGATCCTGTTGTATCTTTGTTCCAGCCCTCCTACACAGGTATTCATAAGCCCCTCATAAAGATAAAGAAATAGATTGCAAAGACTAAAGCTATAGAAGGATGGTGTGGTTACTTCTGTGGGAGACAGAGAGATCTGTGAACAGCCAGTGGAGACCACTGGCTGTGGGATCCCCCAATGACAGTTTTTACCCTGCTTCTGGCACTGAGCATCTATACTGGCTGGTTTTGTGTGTCAACTTGACACAAACTGGATTTATCACAGAGAAAGGAGCCTCCCTTGAGGAAATACTTCCATGAGATCCATCTATAAGGCATCTTCTCAATTAGTGATCAGGGGTGGAAGGACCCATTGTGGGTGGTGCCATCCCTGGGCTGGAAGTCTTGGGCTCTATAAGAGAGCAGGCTGAGCAAGCCAGGGGAATCAAGCCAGTAAGGAACATCCCTCCATGACCTCTGCATCATCTCCTGCTTCCTGACCTGCTTGACTTCCAGTCCTGACTTCCTTTGGTGATCAACAGCAATGTGGAAGTAAGTTAAGTAAACCCTTTCCTCCCCAACTTGCTTCTTGGTCATGATGTTTGTGCAGGAATAGAAACCCTAACTAAGACAGCATCCTACCTGCAAAGTACTTCCTCAGCATTTGGATGAAAAGTAGAAGCAACATTATTTTCTTTTTAATTTCTTTAAATTTATTTTTTACTCTTCATATTTTTGTTCCACATCCCATACCCTCCTCCCCACCTCCGTGTCTCCATGTGGATGTCCCCACCCCCAACCCACCTGACCTCTAAACTCCCTGGGGCTTCCAGTCCCTTGAGGGTTATGTGCATCATCTCTGAATGAACATAGACCCAGAAGTCCTCTACTATACATGTGTTGGGGGCCTATACTCCCTGTTTGGTGGTTCAGCGTTTGAGAGATCTCAGGGGTCCAGATAAATTGAGACTGCTGGTCCTCCTACAGGATCACCCTTCTCCTTAGCTTCTATCAGCCTTCCCTAATTCAACAACAGGGGTCAGCCGCTTCTCTCCATCGGTTAGGTGTAAATATCTGCATCTGACTCTTTCAGCTAAGAAGCAAAATTCTTGCTAGCAATTTCTCCTCTAGGATTAGGGCCCAGGCTTACAGCCTCTACCTTGGTACTGTTCTTAGGAGCAAAGCGTCCAGAGTTTGCTAAACTGCCTCCAAATGGGGTAATTTGTTTAAGACAAGGACATAGACAGTCTAGCCCCCTGTCCAGTGTGTTCCCCTTCCCTCTTCAGAAACCACCTTGGCCTGTTTTCCCTGTATTTCGCCCAAGCAGCCCCATCTCCAGACCTGACAGCCATATGAAGTCCACATTATGAATGCCTCATTGTCAGCAACACTTTCCCAGAATTCCAGTCAGTTTGTCTTCCTGCATGTCCTCTCCAAGCAGAGGCACTCTCTTACTCATCTATTTTTCTCCCCCTTCTCCCCCTTTGCCTTCAGCCTAGAACTATGCTGGAGATAGTGCACATGCCCTGAATATGTCAAATAGAAATTAGTTCCAAGGAAGTAGTTACCACTATAACAAATATTATGGATATTAAGCAAGTATATCAAGTCTGAAGAAGTCTTAATAAAAATATATTAACTATAGGTCTATCTTAATTCCATTCAACAATGAAAACTTTCCTATCTTCCCATTTTTAGAGTGTGTCTATAGCAGACTACTAAGAGTAGAGTCCAGGTTATCTTCACTTAATCATCTTTTCATCAATAGTTCACTTATAGCCAGGCAGTGGTGGCACATGCCTTTAATCCCAGCACTTGGGAGGCAGAGGCAGGCGAATTTCTGAGTTTGAGGCCAGCCTGGTCTACTGAGTGAGTTCCAGGACAGCTAGGGCTATACAGAGAAACCCTGTCTCAAAAAGCAAACCAACCAACCAAACAATAGTTCATTTATTGTATGTTATATTTACTAATATACTTATTATGTCCTATATTATATACTAAGCAGACAAGTGCCAGGCCCTGTGCTTTTGGAGGCATGACATTTTTATGCCAATAGCATATTCATGACGAAGCAGAGATATTGACAGCTCCAGTCTCAATAGTGTGTGAAAAGAATGGAGGGACTAAAGCATAGTCCCATATAAGGAGTGAGCACATGGGTGGAGGTAAACACAGCATTGAGGTCATAACAGGAACACTGGCACACAGAAGGCCTTAAAGGGCATGCCAAGGAGGTCTGAAATGGCACTGAGAATTGAAAGGCAGGGAGTCTGGCTACTCTAGCAGTGATAGACTGCACACACCAGGCCTGGAAGCCAAAGAGCTATTAAAGGTCTGCCTGAAGATATGGGAGTGGTAGGATAGAGGAGGAGGAAGAGAAGGAGGGAGGGAGGGAGAGAGGAAGAAGAAGAGAGGGGAGGAAAAGAGAAGAAAAAAGAAAAGGAGGGAGAAGGGAGGAGGAAGGAGTAAGCAGGAGGAGGGAGGAAGAAAGGGGAAAGCAAGGAGGAAAAAGGGAGGAGGAGGAGAAGGAAAGAAAGAAGAGAAGCAGAAATAACAGATCTCAGGTTTCATAGAGTAGAACCCACATGTATCAAGTATGTTTTAACAAAAGACTGTTATGGGAATCAGTGTTCTTGGGAACCTAGCTACTCTGGGTAACATACTTACATCAGGAATGAAAGGTGGATCTAACATATTTGCCTCCAGCCTGCTGAAGTTAATATCCTTGAATATTGGGTGCTGCTTTACAGCAGAGACTCCATCACTCTGGCAGCCCAGCCGCTTACGTGGGTCCTTGATGAGTAACTATATGAGAGAGAAACAATCAACTGAAGCTATTAGGATAAAAATATAATCGAAACTGTCTTTAACAACCCAGAGTCAGGGCTACACAGAGAAACTCTATCTTGAAAAGCCAAAAAACAAAACAAAACAAAACAAACAAACAAACAAAAAAAATCCCCACCATCCAAAGTAGTAGGGGGGCAGAAAGGACATATATCCAAGTTAATAACCACTGTAGTTCCTAAGTATCAACCAAACTGTACAAATTCAGACTCAAGTAAGTAGATTATGGTTTCACAGAGTGAAACTCAAGTCTTGCCGTGACTGATCAAGATGGAAGCTTGAAAAGCCATGCTTCCTGGTGAACCCCTTTAATCTCAGCACTTGGGCAAGGGCAGGTGGATCTCTTGAAGTCAACCTGATCTACACAGTGAGCTCCAGGCCAGCCAGAGCTATATAAAATCTGTCTCAAGAAAAATATGCCATTTGGGTAAATCAATTGTTAAGTAAAAATGTCATAAAAATTAAGAGATAATTACTAAGGAAATAGAGTTGTAAATTCAGAACCATTAGTTCAATGCTGTTGAATTTATAAAAAGAAATCATTAGAGTACGAAGGATCCCAAGTCAAAAACTTCCCAAGTCAAAAACTGAGCAAGCCTCCTTCCAGAAACTGTATATATTTAACTCTCTGTCTCTTGTCTCTAACACTATCTCTACTTTCCCCCCATTTTTGGTTTTATTTATGTATTTATGTGAGTTTGGGTACATGCCACAGTGCATGTGTGGAGGTCAGGGTCAATTTTCTAAATCAGGAGTTCTTTCTTGCATTCCATCTTTTTGGTTTGGTTTGGTTTGGTTTGGTTTGGTTTGGTTTGATTTTTCAAGACAGGGTTTCTCTGTATAGCCCTGGCTGTCCTGGAACTCACTCTGTAGACCAGGCTGGCCTCGAACTCAAAATCCACCTGTCTCTGCCTCCCAAGTGCTGGGATTAAAGGTGTGCACCACCACTGCCTGCATTCCATCTTTTTGAGGCAGTAACTGCTGCTTTGTTGTATGCTCCAGGCTAGCTGACCTTACAAACTTCCAGATCATTATCCTATCTCTGCTACCTATTCTAACCCTAGGAGTACAGGGATTACAAATATGTGCCACTACATCTGGCTTTTGACATAGATTCTAGTCTTGTAGCCTAAACTAATCTTGAAATCTTCATATGCATATCTGTACCTCCAGACTTCTGAGATTAGAGCCATGTGCCACTAAATACCCAAAAATCTCTTTCAAACATTTTTTTTTGGCAGGGGGAGGGTGAGCCAGGGTTTTACTATGTAGTTATGGCTATCCTGGAACTTAGATCTAGCTGCCATGAACCCACAGATATCTGCCTGCCTCTGCCTCCCAAGAATTGGGATCAAAGGTATGTGCCACCACTGCCTGACTAAAAGTATTCATTTATTTACATATTTATAGCTGTCACAAACTCAAATAAGCCTTTCTTCATACTTACTATCAATCAAAAAAGGCTGGGCCAAGTTCTTGTCCCTTCTCTGCTCTTGGGCAAGTTACCCATGTATATCCTAAGAAGCTTTCCTACAATCCATTTGGGGGGAAACTTAACCCATTGTTTAAGAACCAGTTGTTTCTCTTCACGGAGTTACTGAGCATGATGGCTGATTGTAGCTGTTAAACGGACACAATCTAGAATCACTTGGAAAGGGAGTCTTAAAGAGACTTGTCCAGATTAGGTTTACTTGTGGGCATTTTATTTTTAATTTTTAACTCTCATACATTATATCCCCACCCAAAAAAATAGAGCAGGCCTTCCAGGGTTATCAGACAAACGTAGCACAACAAATTATAGTAAGGCTAGGCACAAACCCTCCTATCAAGGCTAGATGAGGCAAACCATTAGTAGGAGAAAAGGGTCATTCTTTTGAGGGGTTTCTTAATTGAGTTAACTGATCAATAAACCCTTATTGAAAGAAAAATTTTAAAACTTCATCAAAGAACAGCAAAAGAAAAATGCCTATAGGCACCGTTTTAAGGTAAGCAAGTGACAAAAAAAATTTTAGTGTATAGGCAGCCAGCAGTTGGAAAAAGAAAAGAAAAAAAACAGCCCTAAGGCAGATGGTGCCCAATTGCTACTGGCTTGTTCTATGATTAGACTTGCCCTCTGGCATCACATGTTTCATGGATGATGAGGGTCCATATACGAAATTCAAATATGTAAGGTAGGTGTCAATCTGGCCGATGCTGCCTTTGGAGTTAGTGTATCTGTGATGATTTCAAGAAAAATAATTTGCCAGGCAATCTTCCCACTTCAAAATATAATAGAATTAAATATTTTATATGTAATTTCACATAAAATAAGTCAATGAACCAGACTCAGCAGCTGTTTTTTGAAAACAGTAATTTGGCCCCACTCTTCCTTTCAGTAACAGCACTACAGAAGGGGAGTCATGAATTTTCCCCAGGCTTTGCTCTAGTTTCCCAGTCATTTCCCAAGTTTGGGCTGAGAACTTTGATGGACTCTCACTGTCTGCCTAAGATGAAATTCCAGACAAGAACCAGGAAGGAGGTAGGTTCCTGAGAGGCCTGGCTGAGTTCCCCTCAACCTGGCCTTGCTGTTGAAGCAGGACTTTTACATTGGGAAGAGTGGCTATCCTGCTTCTGAAGACTGCCTTCCTACGTGACTACTGCCTTCTGAAACATAAAAAGAGAAGAAGTGAGTTAAACGTTGTTTCCCTGCCTCTGTGGAACCTGACCCACCATGCTGCAGATGGACTTGGCGTCCTCTGAAAACCTCTCGGAGTACTCCTCAGTTTCATTCTTCACTCTTCTTTCCAATTCCTCCCGGCTGACTTTTTCTTTATATTTTCTGAATGGAGAACGTCCCGCAATCATTTCATATATCAGACAGCCAAGTCCCCACCAATCAGGACTAAATGTATACTTTTCATGTTTGATAATTTCGGGAGCTATATAACAAATACAGGAAATTTTAAATTAAATTTTGGTTTTAAATATTTTCATAATTAATTCCAAGTAATACATTAATTTAATATTTGCTACAATATGATTTAAGAACCTTAAAAACATGCTAAGTTTAAAAAAATAATCATATCCAGGCAGTGGTGATGCTTCTAATCCCAGCACTGGGGAGCCAGAGGCAAGTAGATGACTGCTGAGTTTGAGGCCAGATCAATCAACAGAGTTAGTTCCAGGGCATCTGAAGCTACACAAATTAACTCTGTCTTGATCCACCCAACACCCCCCCAAAATAAAGAAAATCATAAAGAGCCAGAAATCATATGATTATATTTATATGGATCATATGATTATATAAAATATGCAGAATATACAAATTCAGAGAAGCTGAGCATAAATTCAAGGTTAAAAGACTTGGGAATAGAAGTGATAAATAGGAAGTAGTTGCTAACAGGTCATTAAAATCTGAAGTGAAGAATGTTCTGAAATTAGGTAAAGTAATGGTAATGTATATTGATGGATACACAACTTTGTAAATGGGCTAATATCTACTGAATTATATACTTCAGATAGTTGGGTTCTTTGATGTGAAAAGGATAATTGAAGCTGTGTCTGTATATCTATACTAAGTAAACTTGCTTGCTACAGGGTGAATAAAGTGATACTGGAGAGAAAGCTTGCCTCTTGGGGTGCTCCCATCACTCAAATGTTACATGGGTGCCTCAAGTGCAGTGTCATCTGTTCCCAAGTCAGAAGGAACCCCAGAAACCTACAAGGGGAGAAATGTCAGGCTCTGAAAGACCCATCATACCCTTTATCTTTGGAATAGTATGAATTTGATTAATTTCCCAGAGATCATATGGGTAAGGCTTGTATGGCCACATGCATGGACACTAGCTACATGAGACTTGTGTCTTTGCCTGACTGCCACACGACTACATAAACTCAGGACTCTCCATGGGCACCACTCCACATTTATAGAAAGAGTGCTGTAGAAGTCTGGAGGTGTTGGCATGTGCATTTAATCCCAGCACTAGGGATGCAGAGGCAGATCTCTGAATTTGAGGCCAGTCTGATCTACAGAGTGAGTTCCAAGACAGGCAGGGCTGGGCAGAGGAAACTTGTCTCAAAAAACAAGACAAAAAAGAAAGGAAGGAGGGAAGGAGGGAAGGAGGGAGGGGGAAGGTAAGATGGGAGGAAGGGAGGTAAGATGGGAGGGAGGGAGAAGGAAGAAAAGAAAAGGGCTGTAGACTAGGAAATTACTCATTCCCTCTAGATCACTGGTTCTCAACCTTTGGGTCATGGCCCTAGTAAGGTCGAAGTACTCTTTCACATGGCTCACCTAAGACCATTGGAAAACATGTATATTTACTTTGTGATTCATAACAGTAGCAAAATTATAGTTATGAAGTAGCAACAAAAATAATTTTATGGTTGGAGGGGTCATAACATAAGGATCTGTATTAAAGGGTCGCCAGCATTAGGAAGGTTGAGAACCACTGCTCTAGATCCTCAACACCATTTACTAAGAGACTGGATTAAATTTTAACATTGGAATGACATTTGAAAGTAATGCCATTTATGTTAGGAAACAGCCATTCTTTAGGGAAGCTGCATCAGTTGTCATTCTAACTCATGGGCTGAGCACTCATGGGCTCAAATGCTGTTGCACAGACAACTCAGATGTTGGGATTTTTCTAGCCTCTGTTTCCCCAATTATTCTATAAATTAAAGTACATTAATTTGGAGAATTGAGACTACACATTTTTTATAGTTCCAACTGGAGTTTTTACCTATGGTTCAGATTTCTCTGTTAAAATGTAGCTATATTATCAGCCACTTTAAAAAGATGTCTACCTTCTCTGTTCCCCCAGACCCAATCCCCCACTCTTATTCCCAGATCTGCAGGCTCCCTTCCACATGAATCCCACAGATCTTCCCTTTTAACCTCCTTATCCCTACTTGTTCCTTTGTCCCAGCCGCAAACCCCAGCAGGCACCCTCTGGTACCCCAAGGCAAGTCCTGCCAGAGAAACAAGTAGGTTGACAGTGGATGCACACCTCTCCTGCTCCTCCTGATCCACTCCCAGCCCCACCCCAGGCTCATTCCCAGCTCTGTAGCAGAAAACCTGCTACAGTTTCCCTTTCTTCTCTGACCATAGACCAAACAGATCACAAAGATCTCCTCCAGCCTTACTCCTCCCAACTCATCCCATTATCCCAGCCGCCAGTCGGCATACTCTGGGAACACCTCAGCTGAGCAGGCCAGGGAAACAGATCCAGAGGAAATTTCCTACCAGGCATTACAGTTACTACACTCTCTTAAAGTCCAGGGAGTTAGTAGAAACCAAGGAAAAACACTCATCCAGCAGAGACAAAAACAGATATCATAAAGACCTATAGTCTTCTCAATCCCAGATAACTATGCAATCAATATAAATCAGTATAAAAATGCAATCAATAACAGCCAAGACAATATGTCTCAACTGAAGCCCAGCAACCTTACTACAGCAAGCACTGAATACTACAACATAGCTGATGCCTTCCCCAAAAATGACCTTAAAATATATGAAGATGCTAGCAATCCTTAAAGAGTAAATGAATAAGTCACTTAAAGAAAGCCAAGAAAAAAACAGTTAAAGAAAATATGTAAAACTGTTCAAGGCCTGAAAATGGGAATAAAGAAAACAAAACTGAGGGAATTCTAGATATAAAAAATTTAGGCCGGGTAGTGGTGGTGCACACCTTTAATCCCAACACTTGGGAGGCAGAGGCAGGCAGATTTCCGAGTTCGAGGCCAGCCTGGTCTACAGAGTGAGTTCCAGGACAGCCAGGGCTACACAGAGAAACCCTGTCTTGAAGGAAAAAAAAAAAACTCAAACAGGAACTACAGGGCAAGCTTCAGCAAGAGAATATGAGAGATAGAAGAGGGGAATCTCAGGCATTAAAGATATGATAGAAGAAATAGATACATCAGTCAAAGAAAATGTTAAATCTAAAAAATTTCCTGACACAAAACATCCAGGAAATCTGGGACACTATGAAAAGAGCAAATTTAAGGATAATAAGAATAGAGGAAGAGGAAGAAACCCAGCTCAAAGGCCCAGAAAATATTCTCAACAGAATCATAGAAGAAAAAAATTCTAACCTAAAGAAAAAGATGCCTATAAAAGTACAAGAAACATACAGAACACCAAGTAGATTGGGTCTGAAAAGAAAGTCCTCTGACCAGATAATAATCAAAATACTAAACATACAGAGAAAAAGGAAAAGGCCAAGAAACAAACAAAAGTATCTATTAGGATTACATTTGCTTTCTCAAAGGAGACCCTAAAAGCCAGAAAAGAAGTAATGCAGTCTCTGAAACCCCAAATACCAGACCAGACTACTCTACCCAGCAAAACTCCCAATCAACATCAGGGAGAAAGTAAGATATTCCATGATAAAACCAAATTTTAACAGTATTTATCTACAAATCCAGTCCTACAGAAGGTGATAGAAGGAACACTCCAACACAACCATCAAAGCAGAGGGACTAAATAATCCCAGACCACTAAAATTCAAGGAAGGGAAACACATGTGCATGTGCACATCACACCAAGACCACCACCATTACTACCATCAACAATAAAATGAAAGAAATCAACAATCATTGGTCACTGATATCTCTCAATATCAAGGATCTTAATTCCCCCAATAAAAAAGGCACAGACTAATAGAATGAATGGGAAAACAGGACCCATTCTTTGCTGTACCTCAACATCAAAGACAGGTCTAAGAGTAAAGGACTGGAAAAGGATATTCCAAGCAAATGAACCAAAGAAACAGCCTGTGGAGCCATTTTAATATCTAACAAAACAGACTTTAAGCCAAACCAATCAAAAGAGATTGGATCTTCCAGAGTGTGGTCATTCTAGGTCCCTTTTTGTGAACACTCCATAGCCTCAGTAATAGTGTCAGGCTTTGGGACTTCCCCTTGAGCTGGATTCCACTTTGGGCATGTTGCTGGACCTTCTTTTCCTCAGGCTTCTCTCCATTTCCAGCTCTGAAGTTCTTTCAGACAGGAACAATTATGGGTGAGAGTTGTGACTGTGTGATGGCAACCCCCTTCCTCATTTGATGCCCTGTCTTCCCAAGATCTCTCAAACACTGGACCACCAAACAGGCTGCATACATGAGGTGATATGAGGCCCCCAACACATATACAGCAGAGGGCTTCCAGGTCTGTGTTCAATCAGAGACGATGTACCTAACCCTCAAGAGACTGGAGGCCCCATAGAGTTTAGAGGTCTGGTGGGGTGAGGGGTTGGGGGTATGGACATCCTCATGGAGACGAGGGTGGGGAGGAGGTAAGGGATGTGGAACAGCCAGAGGGTAGATTGGGGGGAGGGGAAATAAAATCTAGATTGTAAACAAACAAACAATCAAACAAATAAATAGATTGGAAAAGACACTTTGTATTCATCAAAGAAAAAAATCCACCAGGATGACATTTTAATTCTTAACACAAAGGGCACCCACTTTGTAAAAGAAACACTACTACAGCTTAAATCACATATTGATCCTCACACACTAACAGTGTAAAATTTTAGTACCACACTCTCACCAATAGATAGGTCATCTACACATAAACTAAACAGAGAATGCTGGAGCTAAAAGGCATTATAGACCAAATGGACCTAACACATATTTACAGAACATTTTACCCAAAATTTCTCCAAAATTGACTACATACTTGGACACAAAAAAAGTCTCAACAAACACAAGAAAATGGAAATAACTCCCTGTATTCTATAAGACCACTATAGATTAAAGCTGGGCATCAATAGCAGAAACAATAGAAAGCTTACAAACTCATGGAAACTGAACAGTTCTCTACTGAATGAAAAGTGGATCAAGACAGAAGTGAAGAAGATGGGATAATCTACCTCAAGATACAGCTATCCCACTATTGCAAATATACTGAAATGACATTTTATCCTAATACTTGCTCAACAATATCCATTGCTGCTCTATTTATAATATCCAGAAATTGCAAACAACCTCAACAGAAAAGTGAATAAAGAACATGAGGCATTTGCACAATAGGGTCTTACTCAGCTCAAAAAAAGAAAGGAAGGAAGGAAGGAAGGTAGGTTGGTTTTCAGGCAAGGAAATAGAACTAGAAAAAAATCATCCTGAGTGAGGTAATCCAGACCCAGAAAGATAAATATGTATGTAGTTTGTTATATTTGGATATTAACCATTAAATAAATTATAACTAAGCTACAGTCCATAGGCCCAGAGAAGTTAGAGATAGTGGACAGAACTTGGAGAGACACATAGATCTCCCTGGGAGAGGGAAATAGAAGAGATTTTATGGGTGGACTGGGCAGGGGTTGGGAGGTAGAATGGGAGGATCATATGGAAAAGGGTCAGAGGAAGATGGGATAGAAGAAAGTTATCAGGGGCAAAGACAGTAAGAATTGAAGGCAATCCAAATGAAGTCCCCAAATAATGAGGGAGTCAGAACTGTTAATGGCCATGTCTTGTCAATAAATGAAGCTTTCAGTGCTGGGACTAGGTATCATCCAATTGAGTTGTTAGCTGAAAAAGTCCCATGGAAATCCCAAACAACCCAGGCTGTTACCAAGACAATTGGTTGCTCTCCACAAACTGACAACAAGGGCTAGTTGCTGAAGACAATACCCACATAACTCATTGAAAATGTAGAGATCAATCTGGTGCCTACATAGAACCTTTGCTCCCGTTTTGTAATGTCTATGACATTACATGGGAAAGTATTCTGCAGGGTACCAAAAGAGAAAAGCAAACAGTGACCCAACCACAAATCCTTGGTCTGCAGTAGTGACACAAACCTTGTGGGAGTAACCAACCTATGTCTGATTTGACTTAAGGCCTATTACATACCCATACCCAACACTGATTGGGTGACCAAGAATCAGAATCTAGATATCCTAAAAACCTAATAATCAAATACTACTGGCCAAAAAAAGGTAACAATAAAATAACTTCTAATGATATTCTCCTATATTCACAGTTCAATGCCTTTCAGCCATCATCAGAGGGGCTTTTTCCTGCAGCTGATGGGAACAAATGCAGAGAGCCACATTACACACACACACACACACACACACACACACACACACACACCACACAGAGAGAGACAGAGAGAGAGAGAGAGCTCTAAACCAGATATTTCCATCAGATCCCTCCCCTGAGAGCTCAGAGAACCCCTCAGAAGAAGAGGCAGAAGGAATAGGGGGATCAGAAGAGACAGAGAACACCAGGAGAACAAGGTCAGGAGAACAAGGTATATATATATATATATATATATATATATATA
>NW_022196905.1:29120523-29136013 GCF_008632895.1 Mastomys coucha | reverse complement strand
ATATACATAAATATTCGTATGTATATATAGTAATGTAATGAGGCCTTGTCAGTTTGTGGAGAGCAATCTACTGTCTTGGTAACAGCCTGGGTTGTATGAGATTTCCATGAGACTCTTTCAGCTAACAACTCAATTGGATGATACCCAGTCCCAGCACTGGGGAGAGCGGAATATATATAAATATATAAGCTTTATATAGTTAAATAATTTACATATTTATAAATATATAAATAAATATATGCATATATGTATATATATAAATAAAATAGCTTCAGTTTAGTACTTTTATGGAACTTAAGATTATGTAAACAAGTGGGTCTCTGATTCTTCCTTTCTTTCTTTCTTTCTTTCTTTCTTTCTTTCTTTATTTATTTATTTTGGTTTTTCGAGACAGGGTTTCTCTGTATAGCTCTGGCTGTCCTGGAACTCACTCTTGTAGACCAGGCTGGCCTCGAACTCAGAAATCCTCCTGCCTTTGCCTCCCAAGTACTGGGATTAAAGGCATGTGCCACCACCACCTGGCAAGGGTCTCTGATTCTTATGGCTTCTCTTGGGGCTCTTTTATTTTTCTATTGGCTTGCCTTGTCCACCTCAATATGATAGTTTTCATTTTATCTTATTTTATTTTGTTTTGTTATGTTTTGTTATCTCCCAGAGCCTGTTCTTTTCTAATGAGAGACAAACAGGGAGTATATCTATATGGAGAGGAGTGGGGAACAACTGGGAGGAGCAGAGGGAGGAGAACTGTATTCAACTGTATGTAGATTATACTGTATGAGAAAAGAGTCTGTAGGCCAGCCTGGTCTACAGAGTTCCAGGACAGCCAGGACTACACAGAGAAACCCTGTCTCAGAATAAAAACAAAGGCAGGGGAGAGATGTCTATTAGATGAGTGTGGTAGTGCACACCTTTAATCCCATATATCACCATGCCCAGTTTCCCCTGACCCCCCAAAATCTTGTTTTTTTTTTAATTAAATTTACAGCTAATCATTGTTTTCAGACAGGAAGAATATGAATTGTTGTGTTTGTATATAAAGTATCACAGTGATAATTAGCTTTAGAAAGTGCTATTTTAGGGGCTGGCAAGATGGCTCAGTGGGTAAAAGTGCTTGCCTTAAAGCCTGACTAGTTGAATTTTGTGAAAGCAGAGAACCGACTCACTTGAACTGTCATCTAACTTTCACATGTACTCCTTTGTGAAACACATACATGTACATAATAATAAATAAATGTAATATAAATATCATTTTTAATGAATGTTTTAATGTAGCATTATTGTTACGGCTTAATGAGGTTTATACTATTAAAGTAAATTAAAAGCTGTCTTCTCTCTAGGTTCTACGCACTGGAACACCTAGCAGGAAAGGACAAGGTCCACCAAAGCATCTTTCACTTACCCATGTAGCCAACAGTACCAACTCTTCCTCGAACCATCTCCCCTTCTGGGATTTCCATAGCTAGACCAAGATCTGAAATTCGGATGTGTCCTGTGTATGTTCGCACACAATGTACAGATCATGGGGAAAAGTAACATTTTAGTGACAATTTATAACTGTGAGGCAAAGTCCATCTAAAAAGTGTTGATGAGGGCTGAGGATATAGCTCAGTAATAAAACCCTTGTATATGATATATGAGGCTTGAGATTCTATCCCCAGTGATAAAAAGACACAAAACTGTATAAAAAGTAGCAATATCTAAAAATTATATTTAACCTTTACATATATAACTTCATATAGCACACTGTTTCACTAATAGCAAGAAATTATATTTATACCTAAAGAAGCCCTTTAGCAGTAAATAACCACCAGATAAAACCAGAGGAACCATATTTATTCTTTCCTCATAACTACCAGTTAAGATACTTCACTTAGAGAACTGTACTATACAAATATTTTGGGTATAGAAAGGCATAAATGTTGGCGACAGCCCTATGAAAGTAACCAATTACAGAAAATGTTCTCCCAAGGACACCTGGCATAGGATTTAGACATCCGAATAAGACACCTAGTAACCTACACAATGTATTACAATAGAATTTGCTCTCTTCCCTTCAGTGCCAACTCTAGATACCAATGCAGCATACCCCAGCACAAATCACAGAGAGTTGGAGGCAGTCAAGTGACTTCTTAATTATTCCATAAATAAAGTTTCAAGCACCTTTCTTCGTCATGGTCAGCACATAAATTAGGTAACAAGCAGAAAGCAGCAGCAGAAGTAAACATAAAAGCTCAGACCTGAGAATTTGCCTTCAGTAATGAGCTACATGAGCCCAGTCTTTCTAGCAATCACTCTGGCTCTGGCTCATGTTCTCGTCTCCATAGGAAGCTCATTTTAGCTACTAAGAATCACTAATCATAAGCTCCTTCTCAAATTGCTAACCTACCTAGTGTGAATACAACCAGCATCCTAGCAATTGGGCTCATTCTCAGATCCAGAGACACCAATGTCAGAGGCACCCATGATGCTGACAAGGAGCTGTCACATCATAGCCAGTTCCCATCTACCACCACAGGGCCCCCATAACAGCATTCTACACCCCCACTCTGTGACACGTGATATAAGATAGGGGGACATCTTGGAGGGCAGCATGCCAAGCTTAGAAGGCTAAAGAATAAAGAAAAAGTAAATGAGTCAATAGCAAAAAACAGGAGGGCAAATACTCACTTTGGGTTTATTTTCACCTATTTCAAAACATTCATCATTAATATATGACATCTCTACTTTTATGTAAGTACAGGAGATGGCAACATCAATTGTTTGTGTGTGTATGTGTGTGTGTGTGTGTTTTAAAGAACATCCCAAAGAGTTTCTTTTAGTTATGCTTCCTGTCTGCATTATTAACTGACTATGTCCACATCTGAAGTACAAGTGTCCCTCTGACAAGCCTACACTTAAGCATGAAAGGCTCTCTTACCATGATCATCAAGGAGGATATTCTCTGGCTTTAGGTCTCTACAAGGAAAGAAACAACAAAAAGCTGTTATTCAGAAATCAGTTCCTGAGCACTGAGAAGAAATAGTCAGAGATATCTTGATGGCAAAAAGCAGTAGCTATAAGGGCAGAGAGTAAAAACATGCTTTGTGAGCAATCCAAGCTGCTACAGGTTTCAGCCATAACTACAGGCAGCTCAATAAATTCTACATTGCTAGGCATGGTGATGTATAAACATCAAAGGAATTCATCTCAGCAAGCATCATACATTCCTTGAATGAATGTAAAATGAATTGCTTTGCATAGCCCTGCCAAGCTGAAGACATTTCAGTGACTCTGTATATAAACCCAGAGTAAAGAAAGCAATTAGTCCTTAATGAACTTCACTCATTCTATCTAAAGTTAAGGTACTTTAAAATATATTACATTTCAAAAAAACCTTTCAAAGGATTTATATTTAATTATGACTTCACATTTGAGGACAATCCAGTTCCCTAAGCACCTCTCCCAATATGTGGACACATCCCTAGAGCATAAGAAAAGGACAGTGTAAGCCAGAGGGCAAGACAATACCCTAGAAATAAGGCCACAGCAGCAAGGGGTGACAGAGGACCAACACAGGTAAATCTCTGAGGTCCAAAGGGGGCAGCTGCCAGCAGTAGGCAGCTGGTCCCTGTCACTGCTGTCAGGGCAGAAAGGCCAGGGTAAAGAGTGAGTAGGGGAATCATGTGGTCTGGCAGGAGCTCCTGGCAGGGGTTGTTTTCCAATAGGTATAAATGCATTCATTCTCTAGGTACAAGAATAGTGAACAGTTTTGACTTTTCCCTCTGTCCATTTGGTAACTAAAAACCCTATTAAGGGGGTTGGCGAGATGGCTCAGCGGGAAGAGCACCAACTGCTCTACCAAACATCCTAAGTTCAAATCCCAGCAACCACATGGTGGCTCACAACCACTGTAATGAGATCTGACGCCCTCTTCTGGTGTGTCTGAAGACAGCTACAGTGTACTGAATTATAATAATAAATAAATCTTTGAAAAAAAAAAAGAAGGTAGTAAAATTTCTTTTGCCGGGCAGTAGTGGTACACGCCTATAATCCCAGCACTTGAGGGGCAGAGGCAGGCAGATTTCTGAGTTCCAGGACAGCCTGGTTTACAAGAGTGAGTTCCAGGACAGTCAGGGCTATACACAGTAACCCTGTCTCAAAAAATAAAAAATAACCGCCCCCCTAAAAAAAACCCTATTAAGCATTACTAAAACTAACCTATCCTTGACATGGAACCTTCACAGTCTCCTTGATTTTCTATCATTTCCAGTTACCTTCCCATCTCACATGCCTAGGACTGACTCCACTCAAACCCCTCTGCTCAAATGTAGCCTGCCATTAGTATGGTTCTGGTTATGATGAAAATTTTAGGCCTACTCTGAGTCCTACTGACTCAAATGTACATTTCTTCCTGGTCCTTGGTGATCTACAAGTTCATTAAAGTAAAAGAAACTAGCCCTAGCCGGGCGGTAGTAGCGTACACCTTTAATCCCAGCACTTGGGAGGCAGAGGCAGGTGGATTTCTGAGTTCGAGGCTAGCCTGGTCTACAGAGTGAGTTCCAGGGGGCTATTCAGAGAAATCCTGTCTCGAAAAAAAAAAAAACAAAAAAACAAAAACAAACAAACAAACAAAAAAAGAAACTAGCCTTATGCCTACCCTTCTATACAATAAGTTATACAGTCAACCAAAAATACTATCACTCTGACAGAAGAAACCCTGTAGGTATTTCACTGTACTGGTTAGTTTTTGCCAACTAGACACAAACCAGTCACTTGAAGAGATGAAGCCTCAATTGAGAAACTGTTTCCATCAGATTAGCCTAGAAAGTATCTTCTTTTTAATTTAATTTTGCTTTTTCAAGACAGAATTTCTCTATGTAGACCTGGCTGTCCTGGAATTCACTCTGTGAGCAGGCTGGCTGCAAACCCACAGAGATTTGCCTGTTTCTACCTCCCAAATTCTGGGATTAAAGGTGTGTGCCATCACTGCCTTGGTGTAAGGTATCTTCTTAAATGATCTAGGAGGATCCAGACCACTATGGGTGGTGCTGTCCCTGAAAAGTAGGCCTGGGCTATATAAGGTGTTAGCTGAACAAACTAGGAAAAGTGAGCCAACAAACATTTCTCTATAGTCTCAACTTCTGTTCCTGCTTCCAAGATCCTGCTTCAGTTTCCACCCTGGCTTCAGTCAGTGATGGATTGTGACATGGAAGTGTAAGGCAAATCCTTTCCTTACCCAGAGTATTGCTCAAAGTATTTTATTACTGTGACAAAACTAAACTAGAACAAACAATAATTGTTGCAATAATACATTCTGGACACTAATAAAAATCTGAAATCTAAAATGCTTGGAACTATGATATACTATGATGCATGCTCTAGATAAGGAATGCCCAACCCAAAACAGTAACAGTAGCCATCTATCACTGAATACCCACTGTACGTCATGACTGTGAACTGTATATGGTCTGTCTCTAGCTATTTACACAGAGTCTCCATAGTAAGTGCAGACAAGGTGTCTTAGGGTTTCCATCACTGTGAAGAGACACTATGACCAAGGCAACCCTTATAAAGGACAACATTGAGTTGGGGCTGGCTTACAGGTTCTAAGGTTCATCCATTATCAACATGGCAGGAATCATGGCAATGTCCAGGCAGACATGGCACTGGTGGAGCCAAGAGTTCTACATCTTGATGTGAAGGCCAACAGAAGACTGTCTTCCAAGCAGCTAGGAGGAGAATCTCAAAGCCAACCCCCACAGTGACACACTTCCTCCAACAAGGCTACACATACTCCAATAAGACCACACCTCCTAATAGTTCGACTCCCTGGGGCAAGCATATTCAAACCACAACATTCCACTCCTTGACCCCCATAGGCTTGTTCAAATACATGAGTTTTGGGGGGCCATACCTACCCATAGCATAATGCAAAATATAGTCCAACTTCAAAAATCTATAATAGTCTCAACAATGTTACTTGTCCAAAGTTGAAAGTCTCTTTTGAGATTCATGCAATCTCTTAACTGTAATTCCCCTATAAAAATAAAAATCAAAAAGCAGGTAACATGCCTCCAACATCACAGGATATACATTACCATTTCAAAACAACATAGTAAGGAAATCCTGGACAAAAGCTAGACCAGGGGGCTGGAGAGATGGCTCAGCAGTTAAGAGCACTGACTGCTCTTCCAGAGGTCCTGAGTTCAATTCCCAGCAACCACACGGTGGCCTGGCAGCGGTGGTGCACACCTTTAATCCCAGCACTTGGGAGGCAGAGGCAGGTGGATTTCTGAGTTCGAGGCCAGCCTGGTCTACACAGTGAGTTCCAGGACAGCCAGGACTACACAGAAAAACCCTGTCTCAAAAAAAAAAAAAAAAAAAAAAAAAAAAAAAAAAAAGCAAGACCAAAAGCCAGCTGGGCAAACTTCAAACTCTGCATCTCTATGTCTCATGTGCAACTCCTTTCTGCTTTGTTGACTGCAGCATGCTTCTTTCTCTTTGGATGTTCCACTCCCTGTTAGCAGCTTTCCTCAGTAGGTAACCCACACCTATGACATCTCTAACATCTTGGGGTATCCAAGGCAACTTCAACTTCACACCTTGTTACAATGTCTGGGATCCATCCATGGCTTTCTAGGTTCTTCCACAGGGCTGAGTCTCTTCTCCAGCACTCTAGGCTCTGGTTGATCCTCTCCACTGCTGCTATTTTTGGTGATCATCATATGGTACTGGCATCTCCAATTCACTGGTGTCTTCCACTGTAACCAGGCTTCACCAATAACTTCTCATAGGCTCTCTTCATGGTGAACTCCTTTGCATGACCCCTTCAGTCCTGGGTTGTCAACTGCAAATGATGCTTCTATGGCCTCTCAAAGTGTCAAGCCTCAACTATTCTCCATGACCCCTTCAAATCTTCAAAACCAGTACCACCTGGGTGACTCTTACACATTACCAAGTATAGCTGCAGCATGAGGCACAACCTTGGCTGTCTCTGAAATACAGCTTCTTTGTGCTCTCAGAAAACACTTTCCAGAAGATTTCACCTCAGTGATGCTGATCTCTTCTTAAACATCACTAACTTCTTAACTCTAGCTAACCAGCATCAATTGTCCCAGTAGTCCCCTCTATTCTTGACACTAAAACCGGAGCCACATGGCCAAAGCTGCCAAGTTCTGTGGCTTGCTGGAGCTGAAACATGACCCCCTCATTCTATTACATTATCACCAGATTCCCATTTCCAACTCTTTCACTGCCTAAGCTTGGCTGTCCTGGAACTTGCTCCACAGACTGACCTTGAACTCAAAGATCTGCATGGGTCTGTTTCCTGAAAGCTGGGATTAAAGGCATGTCTCACTACACCTGGACTTAAGCTTTTCTTCACCTAGAACTTACTCTGTCCCAGGCTGGCCTTGAACCCAGAGTTCTGCCATGCCTTTGTCTCCTGGGATTAAAGATGTGTACCACATGCATGGGCCTAAGCTTTTCAAGGCCACTATGCCTCAAGATCTGGATCCAAAGCCTATGTCTTCCAGTCTCAAAATCTGGATCACAGGTGTGTCCTCCATTTCTGTATTGTAGTTCATTCCAGATTAAAAGTCCAAATTATTCCTTGTTCAACAGCAAATGCATAAAGAGTAAGCTTAGCTGGGTATAATCTTGCCCCAAAGTCACATTCCCCTAAATATGTTTATCTCTTTGAACATAGGATTCAGCCCCATTTCACTTCCTGGTGCCCCTTTATTACTTGAACCATTCATTTTATATTTTTTTCTTTTAAAGCTTGCTATGCTTCATCAAAATGTTCTTCATGAGACTAAATCACTGCACAGAGTCTAAACTGGATTGTTTGAGACCTCCTGGGTCAATGTAATTAATCTGAGTCTCTTCAATTTAACCTCACACAGACTCTTTAGACAAGGGCAAAAGCAGCCACATTCTTCTCCAAAATATCACACACACACACACACACACACACACACACACACACACACACACACAAACAGTCTCTCTGCCACATACTAACATTCTGTTCCCCTGAAACATCTTGGATCAGGTCTGTACAGTTCAAATCACCCTCAGCAGTATGCTTTTCATATTCCTAACTAGGATGGTTCATTAAGCCCCACTTAAAGCATCCCATAGCTATCCAACTCCAACTCCCGAAATCCTCAGGCCTATCGGAGGAATTCCCCATTTCTGGTACCAGTTTTTGTCTGGAGTCTCACGAGTGTTACAATTCATATACCACACCAGCTTACTTTTCTGGTTTCATACTCCTCTTCCTGCTGAAGATAGTACTTTTCCATCTGAAGCCCATTTTTCAACCTGTTACTGAGTCTTGCTTTGAACTAGCATGGATCTATTACACCTCATATTGGGCCTGCCACCCCAGGATGACTTTGTGCATGGTTTTTTCCCTTTTCATTGATGCCTCGGGAGAACAAGTCATCAGGCTTTTCTGGGGAATGAGACTAAGCATGGGTAGACAAGGGCCACACTAAACAAGAAAGCTGATCTGCTGCACTCCCAGTGTGAACAATGCTAGGAACACTTCAGGATGACACTAAGAGAAGAGCCTGAGGTTGGCCCAACTCAGAACAACTGGAACATTAGTTAGCCTCAGTGTTTGGACCAAGATCTTAACCTTAACAAGCCCTAGCTGCAATCTGTCTGAGAGAATAGACACTACTGCAGAAAACTCTGCATCTCAGTGAGCAGGCTCCCATCACTGGGAGCTTGTCCCTAGCAGTCCAAGCAGCATGGAAGAGGTAGCACCATCCCAGAAAGAAACAACTCATAAACTGTAACACTTATTTCTTCAGCAAAATAACAAGATGTCTGCCCAACTATTCAAATATGAGCCCCACACAGGTGTCTTATCCAATGAATTCTAACAACTTGCTTTTAAAGTACTTCAAAAGAGCCGGGCAGTGGTGGCGCACGCCTTTAATCCCAGCACTTGGGAGGCAGAGGCAGGTGGATTTCTGAGTTCGAGGCCAGCCTGGTCTACAGAGTGAGTTTCAGGACAGCCAGGGCTACACAGAGAAACCCTGCCTCGAAAACCCAAAAAAAAAAAAAAAAAAAAAAAAAAAAAAAAAAAAAAAAAAAAAAAAAAAAAAAAAAGAGACTGCGAGAGAGAGACTAAGAGTACTCTGGAATTTCAAACCTTTGAAATACTTTACATACATAAATGAAATACTCTGGGAATGGTCTAAGATATAAACAGTCTTTTATGTTTCATATATATATATATTATACACATAACCTAAAGGCAATTTGTACACTATTCTTAGTGTACATGCACTTGATTGTGAACTAGGGCTTCAAACATGCTAGGCAAGCATTCCACCAGTGAGCCACATCTTCAACTTTGTACCTGCACTGATTGTGACTTAGCACATGAGGTCTGGTGTGCAATTTTCCAATTATGATAGCATTGCTCAAAAAGTTTTGAGGGCTAGAAAGATGACTCAGTAAATAAAGTGCTTACCACATAAGCCTGAAAACTGGAGTTCAGACATTCAGGACTAACATCAAAGGCACACAGAAATCACAGCACAGTAATCCCAGAACTCAAGAAGCAGAAACTGAATGTCTGTCCCTAGGGCAAAACTGTTAGCTAGACTGGCTGGAACTGGTGATTTCCTAATTCACTAAAACCCTGCTACAATAAAGTTGAGAGTGCTCAAGAAAGAAAACCAGTATCAATTTGGGGCCTCCAAACGCATGTGTACACACATGTACATATATACCCACACATACATGTGCATTCATACACACACAAATAAGCATATACTTATGTGCCACTGCGAGAGAGAGGAGGAGTATGTGTGAATGTGTTTGTGTGTTAGATTTAAGATCCTTTCAAAGTTCAGGTCAGAGATGTTCAAATCATATTGCAAATAGAGAATTACATAGTAAGAGGCAGAAATTCTATCCTAAAAAATATGGTTTAGAGCAGTTCTTATAAACATTTTTTAAAGTGCTATCCTTTCTTTAGTCTTACAAATTTCAGAAGGCATAAAAAATCTATAGTCTATTGTTTAAACTACTCACTGTAAATTCTAACATATGTCTTCATTCAATGTCACTGCCTGGCTCCATCAGCAGGGTATGAGCTTTGGGGGGTAGTACTGTGTTTGCCTTATTTCCCAGAGTATATCCTAGCCTGCAGTTCAGGGATCCATCTGCTACTGATAAATCTCAGGTGAAAGCAGTTGTCTACACTGCTTAAGGGCCTATTTGACCAGCTCACAACTAGAAAACCTGCAAAATCCAACTATACCCTCCTCTTGCTTTTCCTCTCCACACTAGGCTCTTCCCACCATTTTTCCTTTTATTCTGCTCTTTTGAAGCAGGGTCTTAAAGGAAAGACAAGTCTGTTCTCGAATGCTCTATCCTTCTACCTCAGCCTCCCACAGGGGCATGCACTACCATCAACTCCTTCCTTCACACAGTGGAGAAAGGGTTGTTTGCTTTTCAATCCTCAATTCAATCACAAGACAAAGAGATCCAAAGAATAGCTGAACATTCATTCCTTAGTAACTTTATAGCGGCATTTTCTCTGTACTACTTACAACTACATTATTCTATGTAGATGAGGTCACATGGCCTGCATCTTATTTAATAACAAGTAGAACACTCCATTGAAACTACAAGTCAAGACATTAGTTTTCTCCTTCTGTTTTAGGAAATATCAGAACACTAGAGACTCTTGGACAGCCATTCCTTCTCATTCCTTGATGGATGTCATCCTATCAGGAAGATAAAATGACAATGCATGCTATGATGGTTAGTGCTTCTCATTGTCAACTTATTATCTAGAAAACGCTATGAGGTGGGCCTCTGATTGTGCCTGCTATGGTTTTTTTTTGTGTGTAGACCTGATTTTCCTGGAGTTAGCTCTGTAGAGCAAGCTAGCCTTGAACCCACAGAGATCTGTTTTATGATGCCTCCCAAGCTAGTGCACAACCACTGCCCAGTCAGATTTCATTAACTGAAATGGGAAGGCCTGCCCACTGTGGTTAGCACCACCTCCTGGCTCAATCCTGGCCTGTATAAAGTAGAGAAAACCTGAGCAACAAGCATGCATTCAATGCTCTCATCTTCTGACTTCATTTACAATGCAACTAGACCCCTCAAGTTCCAACTTCTCAGCTATGATGGACTGTAACATGGAGCTGTGAGCTAAAATAAGCTTTTTCTCCCTGAAGTTACTTTTGCTAGAGCATTTTATCATAACAATGAAGACACTAAGACACATCCCCACTGCTCTAAACTGTTACATGTTCTGCAAGTCAAGGTTTCTTGCTATAGTTTGTTCATAACTAGCATGGTTTTGTTATTTATTTACAACAGGCTGCCTCCTAACTAGAGTGATACTTGGAAACAAAAATAAAAGTGTGCAGATTCCATAGGATCACCATAGGATCAAGGTCAAATTTTGGCTAGAATTGAGACTGAGTAATTCCTCTTTGGTCACCACCATTAACAGATGTAGTCTATCCATCCATGTGGCCAGCCAGCTCTGACTTATAGAAGCAAGCCACAGTGGGTGCACCCAGTTCTTAAGAAGTCCAAAACCTCCACAGCTTCCAGTAACCTGCTAGAGACATGCAGAATAGAGACATGCAGAAAACAAGACCACAAAGCATTATATAAAGCCATCCACTGTCCCTAAAGCAATAAATTTACTCCTATATCTTACAGGAGACCCAGAACTAAGAAGCTTTGATCTCAATAATGCTGCTTCTTAAAAAAACTAAAACTTGCCAGGCAGTGGCAGTGCACGCCTTTAATCCCAGCACTTGGGAGGCAGAGGCAGGCAGATTGCTGAATTTGAGGCCAGCCTGGTCTACAGAGTGAGTTCCAGGACAGCCAGGGCTACACAGAGAAACCCTGTCCGGAAAAACCAAAAGCAAACACCAAACAAATCACACAATCAGTATGTTCATCAAGTCACCTTCCCCATATGAACATGGATACAAATAAACACTCAGTCAGCAAGCAACTTAGTTCTTTCTTTGAAACCAATAAGCTGATCCTAAATTTGTATGGAAATTTAGAAGACCTGTCAGGATGGTACAAAAGCAGCTAAAAAGAAGTTAAAGGCTTGTATTTCCAGATTTTAAAACTTTTTTAAAAAGCATTATAATTAATTCAGTGTGAATTTGACCCCAAGTCCGACAAATAGCCCAATGAAATGAAGAGACTTGAAATTTGAGAAAGAAACCCTCCCTCTATCTACTGGTTCTAAATAAGTGTCATGGTCTTTTAGTAGGAAAATAAGAGTACTTTTTAAAAAATGGTGTTGAGGTACATATTAAAAAATCCTTACCCCAACCTACACTATCTATAAATTAGCAAACACTAAAAATATAAAACTCATTGTTGGAGCCACTGTCACTGAGCCCAGGCCACGCTACTGCTGCTTCTTGCCTGTCATTCCCCACCATGCAGAAGAGATCTCAAAAGATTCAAAGTCCAAGATGGCAACCCCCAAGGACCAGATGATTATGAATCTTAAGGACGAACAGGTCCCCAGAACAAGATTACAATGACTAAAACAGAAAGGAGCATTTCTGGAATAACTCAGGAAAGATGAGCAGAGGTCCTCATATCAACATGAAGAGAGGTTGCAGGGAAGAAAGCATCCACAGGAGTATACTGCCAAGACTGGAGTTATAATGACTTCTTAAGTGTTTTGGAACCCATAACTGTACTTGTATAAGAGCTGAGGGAATCAATATGGGTTATCAGGAAACAAGGCTGGAGAAGTTAGTAAGAAGCTGTTATCATAAAGGGTCTGACCTGGTGAATAAGGGTCCTAAACCAGAGGAAGACACAGTGGGGTCAGATCTGCATTCAAACATGCCTTGTCAGGATCTTCTGGAAAATGCACGGGGGCAGCACAGCAGTAATGGAGACCAACTCAAGCTTCTGTCAGTTGGCTAACAAGAGAAAGATATGGACTAAGCTGTTCACCATGGAAAACAGTGTGAAGTGATGACCAACTGAGTGAGGAAGATGAAAGCAAGAAATACACAGGTCACTCTGTAATTTATTTTTAAAAAGCACAAGGTTAGGAATTCTCTTTAGAAGGCTAGGGAGATAGCTCAGTGGTAAACACATTTGCTGTGCATGAGTCCTGAGTTTGAAATGAACACCCAAACCCATGGTGATATAGTATGCATCTATAATCCCAGTGTTCCTAAGATGAGATGAGAGGCAGAGATGAGAGACGCCTAGAAGCCCCCAGGCCAGGTGCCTGATGTACACTGCAGCAAACAAGAGACCCTATCTCACACAAGCTGAAGGGGAGCTGACACCCAACACTGTCCTTTACCCTTCACGCAAGTACTTCTGGCAACATGTACACATGTACAAATACATTCACACACAAACAAATATTTGTTTTAAAGGAAAGAAATTCTCAATAGGGATTGGTTGGCAGGTGAATATCTGAAAGAGAAAACAAAAGTGCCCAGGGAAACTGATCAAAATGAGAGTCATTATATTAAAATCCCAATATCTAGGAGAGATGAATTATTTTCAATTTTTAATATACTGACTATTTAAGCTAATTCTAACCACAAAGCTTAATTTCATTTTATTATTTACTTTTTTTGAGATGGGGTGTCTCTATGTGACCCAAACTATCTTGGAACTCACTCTGTAGACCAGCATGGCCTAGAACTCTCAGAGATCTACCTGCCTCTGAATCTCAAGTGCTGGGATTAAAGGCATGTACTGTCACTGGCTTAATTTGATTTTCTTAATGAATTCTAAATTGAAAAGAAAACAGTACACTTGATCTTGTCATTTTCTTGGAACATTATGAATCTTTTTATTAGAGCTGTCAAGTATATCATAACTCTAGATATAGGCTTTCTCATGTTCACACTGTCTATTTGACTGGCTTAAGGGGAAAAGTTCCCCTTCAAAAAGAGAGTTT
The DNA here is from genome assembly GCF_008632895.1 of Mastomys coucha. Classification (NCBI taxonomy): domain Eukaryota; kingdom Metazoa; phylum Chordata; class Mammalia; order Rodentia; family Muridae; genus Mastomys; species Mastomys coucha. The sequence continues at coordinate 29,122,077 of NW_022196905.1, read as the reverse complement.
CTTAGAAGAATAAAGATAAACTAAGAAGGAAACCAAGGTATATTTCTGACTGGCCATGTCCTACAGTTAAAGGGACAATCCCCCTCAGAATGCCACCCAAGGCCTCCCTGTTGTCCCTTTCCATCCCATGACAGCAAGCATGAGCCGGAGGAAAGTCCCAGTGGAAGCCAGGACTCAGGAGAGCAGGCTTTAATGCAGGTCGCACCATCCTTACCTGTAGACAATTCTTTCCCTCTGTAAATCTTCCAAGCCACAGCACAGCTCTGCAGCGTAGAACACAGCCCTCGGCTCCTCAAAGCCAGGATTGCCCAGGTTGTAAATGTGGTACTTCAGGTCCCCTCCATTCATCATAGTTAGCACCAGACACAACGCATCCTTGGTTTCATACGTGTAGGCTAAGCTAACCTAAAACAACAGCATCATTAAAAATAAAAATAAAAAAAACCTGCTTGTTCACTGCCGACTTACTCTGTTTGCTAACAACAATCCAAATTATCCATGAGGTTTATAATTAGGACACCAGAACACTATGTGCTTCAGAGAATTCCACGCCACACACACATCATATACCTCTGGATCTTTACTTAGCAAAGATCTCATGCAGTTCTGCATGGAAATTAAGTAGTTCGATATTGATTTCTCCACACTATGGTCTGACTGTATGACACTAAGAACTTCTAGAGCACCTGCATTCAGTAGTTCTGGCAAGATCTTGCTGTTCCACACTCCTCTAACATTTGGTGGTATTTGGTTTGAGCCAGGATGGTTAAGGTATAATGGTTCTTTTACTTTTATGATGCTGAACCATATCCCCAATCCTTGGTTTTGGAAGCTTGGGTCTCAATATGTAGCCTAAGTTGGTTTCCAACTTACTATATAACTAAGGCTAGCCTTGAACTGTCGTCCTTGTTATTTGCAATGAATACTCCTCATACCTTTTTGTGAAATATCTTTATGCTTTGTGTTTTGTTTTGCTTTTGAAGAAATGAGTTTTTCCCAAGCTGGCTCTGAGCTCCTGGGATCCAGTGATCCTCCTGCCTTAGTTTTCTGAGTAGTTGGGATTACAGGTGTACCTGGCCAAAAATAATATTACTTCTCCACCTCTTTCTCCTCTTCCCATGAGCTGGACTTAGTGCTTTATATCTGTCAGGCAGGTATTCTACCATAGAGAATTCCCAAACCCTGACAAGATTTGCTCACCTTTCCATTGTCTTGTTTGACAATTCAAACACAAATGTACACATGTACACATGGACCCATTCTGCTGGAATTTGATCATGATTATACTTAACTCACTCATTCTCTAGATCACCTGAGAAGAACCAGCATCATCACATCACTGAGCCATCCAGTCTGGGAAAATGTCTCCCCTCTGTTTAGGCATTCTTTAGTTTCTTACAAATAGTATCTTACTGTGTAGAGGTCCTGCACAGTTTGTAAGACTTTTGCCTACACTGTGATGGCTCTTGATGCTATTATAAATGTTATCAATATGCTTTCCAGGTTGGCGACCTGATTCACTATATAGCAGTGCTTGCTGCATTGGCATGAGGA
>NW_022196905.1:29111541-29120513 GCF_008632895.1 Mastomys coucha | reverse complement strand
AAGAAAGAAAAAATATTGGGCATGGCCATGAATACCTGTAATCCCAGTCCTGGGGTGGAGGGGAGAAATGAGAATTGATCAGCCTTGCTAGTCAGGCAGCCCAGCTGGAAACAAACAAACAAACAAACCAGCAAATTCTAGGTTTAGTCAGAGACTGTCTCAAGGAAATAAGATGAAGGGTAGGTAATAAAGTAGGCCACTCAACTTCTTCCTCTGACCTCTGGAAGCCTATGATGTACATAGGCATGAACTTGGTGTGTACTCACAAGTACAGACAGACACACACACACCTCCTAACTGTGGCTGACTCACTTCTGATCACTTGGTTGAACCCTAGGTTAATTATCTAGAAAGTCTAGGATTGTCTCCACATGCAGTTAATTGTTCAAAAATAAAGAGACTCTTTCAGTCCTTTACTTCTTTCTCTAGCTTTAATCCTAATCCTAATGTAACTCTAACTTCTTTCCTTGATTTTGTTGCACTGGTTAGAATTTTCAATCTAATGTTAAGTAGAGATAGTAAGAGTGTGTGTGCTAGCCATGGGGAAGAGTTCCAACAGCTCTACATCATGTATTATATGTTCTAGAAAGTAAAGCTAGCTTGCTTAGAGCTCCTAATATTTTGGTTGTAAGCTTAGCCTTTAATGCCTGAGCCATCTTTCCAGCCTTCTTAGAACTCTTAATCATGAATGGGGCCAGAATTCTAATTAAAGTATTTCTTTGCAGAGGGTTGAGAATGAGGAGGGTGGGATGAAGCATCCACAACACCCCTGCTGTACACTTTCATCATCAGTTGACATAAGTTGGACCAGAGTTAAACTGCATGGCATTTCTCATGCATGCTTTAAGAAACAAAATCCCTTACTCTCACCCCTCCTGTAAATGACTATCAATCCCATATAAATTTAATGCATATTAAAATAAGTGAGAACCATTTATCATGTCAGCCTTTATCTAGATAACAGGACCCAGTAAGGAACAAGACACCAACAGGTTCTGATTCTCTATTCTGTAAACATCACTCTGATGCATGGAGTGACTAATGCAGAAGTAGAAGAGAGTGATATTCAAGGATGAGCAGAAGTAGTGACCATATTCCAGAGAGAGGGCACATCCAGCTCCCAGGCCTGGTGGGACATCTTAGGAGCAGGGTGATGGAGGATGCAGGAGCCTGGTAGGACATCTTAGGAGCAGGGTGGTGGAGGATGCAGGAGGAGTCTCATGGCGCAGTGACTGAGAGGCTGGAACAAACTCCGATTTCATTCTCAGTGTAAAGATGATCAGAGAACAGCTTGGGTAGGGAAGTGTAGACCAATTAACTCCACAGATTATTATTTCGTGGAGAACAGACTGCAATGGACAAGTGCAGGCAGAGGTAGGAACTCTAGAGAGGGTGCTGTTGCATAAATGAGGACACAGTGAGAAGGACTAGGACTTACAGGTAGATCAGAACCTGCCAATGATTCATTATAAACAGGAAAAAAAAAAAACCAGAATGACAGATAAAATGAAATAAGTCCAGGTTCTTTGAAAGAAGCCAGAAATACAGAAACAAAACTATGTTGTGTCATGAGCCATAACTACTTACATCCCTCTCATAAAGCTAAAATTTGAGGTTTCTATGCTTCAAGGAAATACAACATGTTTGAACAGCTCTAAGATGAGTGTCACTTCACTCCATGTGAAACTGTCATAGCAAACACATAGACTCATGCTACTAAATACAGATGCTGGCTATGAAGAGGTGCTGGTTTAGAATATCTGTCTCTACAAAGCAGCTAACCTTGATACCTAGAAATAAATGACTTCAAGGAAATAAATTTTAACCTAAAAATCATTGTATAACCATTATTCATCCTCTGTCTTCACCAAGCTTCATACTTCAACAGATGTTCCAATGAATACTTAAGAAGGAGTGGGAAAGCTACACTATATAACACACAGCCTACAACCTGGGATCAGTCCTCTGATTCACACCAGTCCACGCCATCTTCAGTTCTTACCTGCAATTTGAAAGATACAAGTGGAGAATGGTAGTTGAGGACCCAGTGGCAAACATTTCAGGAGCAGAAGAAAAAGAAAAAAAGGAAAGACAATCAAAGGATGGAAAAGTGACTGAGACCAGAGAGAAGAGGAGGCCCACTTTAGAAGAACTAGAAAAAGAATCTTTAAATACAAAGTATCATGCTGATGGGCCAGAGCTGATCAACAGGAGGCAGCTGATGGTGAGCTTGTGATCACAAGAGGAAGAAAAGGCACTCAGCAGGAATCATCAAGGTGTGAGGAAAACTCGACAGCATGGTCTGGTGGACAACATAAAGCTGCTAACAACTCACAAATCAACAGCAGGATCAGCACTGCCATATCCTACCAAGACTAAATAAGAAGGACACATCATTACAAAGTGAAATAATCCCCAACATGGGACAGCAAAACTCCACAAAAACTCAATGAAGAAAAATAACCCCTAAATCCATGACTTGAACCAGAGTTTGTAACAGAACTACTGGCCAAAATGCTATGACTAAAACAATATACACAGAAAGATTGTACTGGTTAAGCTTTGTCATCTTGATGGGATTTAGAATCACCTAGGAGACAAACCTGTGTCTGGGAGGGTGTTTCCAGGAAGATTTAACTAAGCAGGGAAGACCTACACTGAACAGTAGAGGTGCCACCCTGCCGCCTGTGGTCTCATATTGAATAAAAAGAGAAAACAAGCTGACATCAACAGTCGTATTTTGGTCTCCTGACTGCAGATATAAAGTGGCCATCACATTACATTGGTTGTCGTGTCTTGTCCGACATAATAGTCTGTATCCTTTTTCAAACTGTGAGCTAATATAAACCCTTCCTACTCAAGTTGCTTTATATATGCATTTTATCACAGCAATAAGAAAAGTAACATACCATGACTAAAATAAGATACTTACTACAAATCTACTATGCAGTTTTTCTAAGATTCTTTTTTCATTCAGAGCCATGGCTTCACCTTTCCTCTTCTTTATTCTTTTTTTTTCTAGTTTTTTGCAGGCATATATTTTTCCTGTCGCTCGCACTTGACAGGCACAAACCTAGTTTAAAGAGGTAAAAAGACTTATATATAACTGACATTTTTAGAGCATATGAATAAAATGTTTTTTCTCTCTGATAATATTCCCTGGTAAAGGAAGATACCAGATGTGATAAGCCAAGGCCATCTGGGTATTGATAACTAGAAGTTTCCAGCTGGATATTTTTGTTTGTTTGTTTGTTTTTTGTTTGTTTGTTTGTTTTTTCGAGACAGGGTTTCTCTGTGTAGCCCTGGCTGTCCTGGAAGTCACTCTGTACACCAGGCTGGCCTCGAACTCAGAAATCCGCCTGTCTCCGCCTCCCAAGTGCTGGGATTAAAGGCATACGCCACTACCGCCCTGGCAGCTGGATCTTTCTTAGACTCCCAGTTCCTTGTCACTAGTAGCTGCTGGGAATGAAGTGAATGAAACTGTGCTCTATCAAGATGTAAAGGGAAGCCAGGCAGTGATGGCACACGCCTTTAATCCCAGCACGTGGGAGGCAGAGGCAGGTGGATTTCTGAGTTCGAGGCCAGCCTGGTCTACAGAGTGAGTTCCAAGACAGCCAGGGCTACACAGAAAAACCCTGTCTCGAAAAACAAACAAACAAACAAACAAAAATATGTAAAGGGAATTTGTTTTTCTTTGTGATCATACTGAGTCTATTTAAGTATGTCCTGATATGTCTTTAGATTCTTATAAAAGCAAAATTTTAGAATATAAAATTTGAACAACTCTGGGGTTTTTTTTTTTGTTTTTGTTTTGGTTTTTTTTTTTTTCCTAGTTTCAAGGCTGGGTTTAACAGCTCTATGTACTTAGGAAGCTAAAGCAGGGCCCATTACTCTCCTGCCAAAGATCACACAACTGACAATGGCAAGCAAGCCTTGATGTTGGGCTTGCATAGCTGTAAAGTACATGTCCTTCTCATAACACTGTGCTACCTCTGGAACCAGCCACACACCCAAATGCTTTCCACCACGCTTCCCTTAGGAAGCTGGACATTGACTTGATAGCATTTAAAGCACAAGCAAGAGAATTAGTTGGTAAAATAATTATATCTACCTTCAAAGCTCACTGGGACAAGTAGGTGTTATGCTAGGAATTGAGGCTAACAGGGAACTAGAACTAACCCTGCACTTACTCAGTAAGGCTCCTGTTGTATAAATTATTTAATCCAGACCTGGGGTTTCTACTCCAATTTAGACCCTTTAGTTCCGGATAAAAGACACACACAACTTTTATATTTACAATAAGCCTTCATCAGCACAACAGCTGGGCTGGTATCTACCTTCTAAGCTATTAGAATCTATTTCCTATGGGTAACCCCAAATTATTTATTGTTACTTATTATGTTTCAACAGGGCTGCTCTTAACTCCAATTGGCTATCCCTCAGAGCCACATTTTTATGGCTCACCTAACCCATGGCAGCTTCTCCTTCCTCCTTCCTCTTTCAACTTCTCCTCCTCATGATTCTCGGCTGACCCCAAGCCTGGGAAACCTAAATCCCACCTATCTCTCTTCTGCCCAGCTATTGGCTGTTAGTATCTTTATTTACCAATCAGAAATAACTTGGGGGCATGGTCACATATCTACATGCAGACTCCAGGTCTTGGGGGCCCACACTTAGCATTACAATAGACAGCAAGACCAAACCTCTACAGGCTCCCTCTGACAGACACTCAGAGTAGAAACAGACCACACATGGTTCTCCAGCCTTGCCTTAGAGCCTAAAATACCACAAAAAGTCTGCAAAGAGCTACCACACCTAATTCATCCATCTAATCTTTTGTTTGAAAACCCAAGTAAATGTATCCAAATATAATCTGTATCATCTTTCACAATGATTAAGATAATCATGTAATCCTAGTGAATCAATCTTAAATCATGTATGTGATTATAATTAGAATTTCATTTCTTTTAAACATGAGTCCCAGCTCCCTAAAACTTTTCCTCTGTTCCTTGTTGTACAATCTAAAGCTTTGTACATGGAGATCAAGAACAACAGCATGAGCTAAAGAGTAAAGTCTCTGGTCTAGGACACATTCCACAGAGGTTCCTTACAGACCATACCCATGAAGGGCTTAAAACAGTGTTGGGTGAATTAGCCAAATACTAATCTATAAGTTGTGCAAATCTCCAGCTGTGTGGGGAGTATGTATACCTCCAACAGGAAGTGATGACAGTTCTGGCCCAATTCCTTCACCTTAGTATGTAAATGGCTAACAGAGCTCACTTGAGCACAATAACTCTGAAGCAAGTTTCCTAATTTTGAGGCAATACCGGTAGATTCTGCTTTCATTTTAAAGTAGAATTCAAGAGCATGTATGATTTAATTCACATCTGGGCAGTGTAACCTGACTCTGTTTTTAAAGTGTTAGCTCCTAATGGCATGCTCGTGTCACGTTGACTTGGAAATCCATTGACTGAATATAATCATTTCAGATAATTAATGGGACAATTAACACCTCTTTAAATGATCACAATAGAACTGTGTGCTATTCTCTATCCAGCTGCTACAAATGATCTCTATCCAGGACAACCACTGTATTTAATACATACCCCTCAAATATGTGTGATACTTCCCTAGGATTTTCTAAATTCATACATTTTAAAATACTCTTTTAAAGGTGTTGGGGATCATACTCAAGGCCTTGCATAGGTGAGGCAAGGGCTGTACTATGTCCTATATCCCTAGATCTGAACACTGTTTTTTTTTCTCAGACAGAGTCTCACTATGTAATCCAGGCTAGTCTAGAACTTGCTAGCTTTGTAACTCAGCTACCCAATTACAGGCATATACTATCACAAGAGGCCACAAACACCTTTAACGCAGGTATAAGGTACATCTATATCTATACTAATTAGTTTTTAATCATCAATTTGACACAACCTAGAGCAAGCTTAGAATAGGGAATTTCAATTGGGGAACAGCCCCGTCAGATTGCCCTGGGAGCGTGTTTGTGGGCTGCTTTCTTGGTTGTTAATTATAGAGGAGAGTCCAGCCACCCTGGCCAAGTGGGCCTGGGTTGTATAAGAAAGCTGGTTTAGCATGACCCAGAGGAAGGAAGCCAGTAAGCAGCATTCATCCATGGTGCTGCTTCAAACTCCTGCTGCGGCCTTCCTTGATGATAGCTGGAAACTTCAAAGTATAAGACAAACAAATCCTTCCCTCTGTGAAGTCCTTCTGGTCAGAGTGTTTGAGCACAGCACCAGAAAGCAAACTAAGACAATGTTAAAACACAGCAAAGTTAAACAGATTTGACACTGTCATCTGGGTAGATACAATGGTATGTATTTAATTGTGGTCCCAGCTTGCTGAGGCACTATGAGTTCTAGAGGCCAGAACCTAACTTGAATAAGCAAGTGAGACTTCATCTCTTTAAAAATAAGTTGTACTTTATGCAACATAAACTTCAGAGCTAGTCCTGAATAACAGAAATTTCACAAATTTTTCAATCTGGAAAAACTGCCTAACTTGAACATCAACCATAAAAAAAATAGCTTCTGTCACACTGGAAAGTATAAGGTGAAGTTACGAAGTAAGACGTTTGTTATGTTGCTGTTTTAAAGCTTAAAGCAAAGTGCATTTTGTTCAAAGATCCACCTTCATTTCAAGTAGCCTGAAACTATTCTCAAAATGCACAATAAGGAGATAAGTGTATTGGCAAAGTTGATACATTACCTGAACTCACGTGTGTGGATGGCCAGCTATCTCTCTACCAGAATTACTGCCATAACTAACTGGCAGGTTACTCACCTCTCCAAATCCACCCTTTCCTAGAACTCTGTATTGTCTGAATGTCTTCTTTGTGACTGGACGCCTAACCAATTAAAAAAAAAAGTTTCATATGTCATATTGCACTGTTATTATAAAATAGAAAGGCCTACCTAAAGCTGGTGTTAACCCTATCTGTTGGCCCATATTACTTAAAACAGAGTGCCTGAGGTGAAGGTGTCTATGCTTAGGACTCATAGCTTTCATCTTTTCACTCAGAGAAACAAGCACATTTCAAATTTATTAAAGACACTGACACAAACACAGAACAGCTCAATTATCCTGTATAATTGAAGTATGCAAGTAGCCCATTCTAGGAAATATGTATGTTTACAGCTCATGGAACAATCTTCTTTTTCAAGGAAAAATCTTTGGCATACTTTCCAACATGTCAAAAGGCATCTGAAGAAAACTATATAAGCATAGCACTTTTAATATGTAAATGTAACCTCTCAAAAAGAAGTGTGTGTGTGTGTGTGTGTGTGTGTGTGTGAGAGAGAGAGAGAGAGAGAGAGAGAGAGAGAGAGAGAGAAAGGGGAGCACACACCTTTAATCCAAGTACTCAGGATGCAAAGGCAACATATCTGTTGAAGGTTAGCCTGGTTTACACAGCAAGTTCAAGACCAACCAGAATATATACTGAAGCCTCATCTCAAAAAGGGAGTAAGGAGTGAGATGTCAATTATTAGTGGTTATTTATAATAATCAAGAATCATTTTAGAAATAGTAATCACAATTGTACTGATAGCAACTGATGCTTTTATGTCATTTCTTTTGTGCACCAAACCCTGGCCTAAGTATTGTACATGCATCTCCCAACAAGAGTGAAGCAGTGTAGAGTTCTGTGGATGTTTAAATAAAAATGGCCCCCATAGGCTCATAGGAGTGGCATTAATGAGAGGTGTGGCTTTGTTGGAGAAAATGTCTCACTGGGGGTAGGCTTTGGGTTTTCAGAAGTCCAAGGCAAGCTCAGTGTCACTGTCTTCCTGCTGCCTGCCGATATGCATGCAGAACTCTCAGCTACCTCTCCAGCACCATGTCTGCCTGTGCCCACCATGCTCCCCACCATGACAATAATGGACTAAAGCTCTGAACTGTAAGCCAGCCCCAATGAAATGGTTTCCTTTATAAGAGTTGCCATGGTCATGGTGTCTCTTTACAGCAATAAAACCCTAATTAAGACAGGGGTGTAAGTATCTCTGTACGGAAAAAGGATCTATACCTCACAGGTTAAGTTACTTCTGTAATGCGACACAGCTAGCAGGAATTTGAATAGAGGCTTAGACTGCAAAGTTTCAACTACTGCATGGTATTACTATAAAGCCAAAATGTTTTATTTTCTAACCATGTATATTAACTACCACTTTAAAGAGAAAGAATGGAGTTTACTGAATTAGAAGAAATTATATAATTTCTACCTATTAAAGATTTATATAGGGGGCTGGTGAGATGGCTCAGCGGGGAAGAGCACTGACTGCTCTTCGGAAGGTCATGAGTTCAAATCCCAGCAACCACATGGTGGCTCACAACCACCCGTAATGAGATCTGACGCGCCCTCTTCTGGTGTGTCTGAAGACAGCTACAGTGTATTTACATATAATAAATAAATAAATCTTTAAAAAAAAAGATTTATATATAAAATAATATATACAATCAATATTTCCAGTAGTATTGAAATAGGTAGAAAAATTACCATCAAACAGTATGCATTGTAAAATTAAAAAGTTACTACTTTTAAATAAAAAGTTACTACTTTTATTTACTATTAAATTAAAACCTACCTTTCTAGCCATTTCCATTGTAAAAATCGATTATAGTAGGCACTCTCTTGGTATTCTTCAAATGGTGTTTCACTCAAATACTTATAGACAATTCTAGAAAAGATTTTATACAATTATATATTTATCATGTAGGAATGATACAGTATCATTCAGTATACAGAATTTGCTATTACAAAAGTCTAATGTTTCCAGTGTTAGCAGTGAACATATAAAAATTTTTATAAGAAATGGAATTCCTTTACTTTCTAAAAGTCAGAAGTTTTTTATGTATATGGACATAAAACAAATAATAATGGGGCTAGGAAAATTTTTCAGGCAGTAGAGTGCCTTCTTTTTAGATATGAGGACCTAAGTTTGTGTCCTCAG
>NW_022196905.1:29110151-29111327 GCF_008632895.1 Mastomys coucha | reverse complement strand
GCCACTTACAACCTTCTGTAATTGCAATTTCTGAAATCCAATGTCCTCTCATGACTTCTGAGGGACCAGGGCGTGTTCATAATTCACACACATACATGGAGAGATTTTTTTTCATGCATATGAGAGAAAAACAGAGTAAGTATTTTAAACATAATGTGAAATCACACACACACACACACACACACACATGCATACACAAACACACACACACAAGAATATAGGAACAGGAAGACAATATATTAAAAGGCATTCAAGTTGTTTTCACATGTGCATTTCATGAAAATGTCAGCTTTTACCAACATAACTAAAGTGTTTGAATATATAGTAATACTCCTGTGTTAGAAAATAATGTGCCAGTCTATCTGGGCTGGTGTTCTGAGCAGACCTTGGGCCCAAGCTCTGCAGCCAGTCCCTCAAGTCCCAGAGGAAGCTCCACTCCCAGGCAATATGACAAGCCCAGGATCAGAGGTGAGGAGGACCCAACATCTGTCCCAATACCAGGATTAACTGGGACCAGCGGGACCAGGCACACAGGAACTCTGGTTCCTTCCAGTCTCTCTGGGCTGGTGTCCTGAGCAGACTTTGGGCGCAAGTTCTGCAGCCAATCCCATAACACCCAGAGGAAGCTCCACTCCCAGGTGCTCTAACAAGCCCAGGGTCACAGGATCCCAGAATCACAGGACCACAAAGACAGCCTGACTCTGAGGAGTTCTGACACAACCTGGAGCACAGGAAGGACAGGCTCCAGTCAGATTTAGCAAGGGCAGGTAGCACTAAAGTTAACCAGATAGCGGGGGGCAAGCATAAGAAAAGAAACAACACAAACCAAGGTCACTTGTCATCATCAGAACCCAATTCTCCCACCATAGCAAGTCCTGGACACACCATTACACCGGAAATGCAACATTCAGATATAAAATCACTTCTGATAGAGATGATATAGGACTTTAAGAAAGACATAAATAGCACACTCAAGGAAATACAGGAGAACACAGGTAAACAGCTAGAAGTCTTTCAAGAGGAAACACAAAAATCCCTTAAAGAACTACAGGAAAATACAAACAAAAAGGTGAAGGAAATGTGCAAAACCATCCAGAAACTAAAAATGGAAATAGAAACTATAAAGAAATCAGAAAGTGAGACAACCCTGGAGATACAAAACCTAGGAAAGAAATC
>NW_022196905.1:29052549-29109283 GCF_008632895.1 Mastomys coucha | reverse complement strand
GTTTTCAGTCCTTTTCCCCCACCCAATACCAGACCATGTTCCTCTCTCTCCTCCATCCTCTTTCCCTCCCAGGTCCCTTCCTCCCTCCCCTGTTGTGGTTGCTTTCTTCCCCCTCCCAAGTGGGACTGAGGCATCCTCACTTGGGTCCTTTAGCTTGTTGATCTTTTTGAGTTCTGTGATTATATCTTGGGTATTGCTGTTTTTTTGTTTTGTTTTGTTTTGTCTGGCTAATATCCACTTATAAGTGAGTACATACCATGAATGTCCTTTTGAGTCCGAATTACCTCACTCAGGATGATATTTTCTAGCTCCATCCATTTGCCTGCAAAACTCAGGATAATTCTTTTTTGGTTTGGTTTGGTTTGGTTTTTTGATTTTTTGGGTTTTTTCAAGACGGGGGTTCTCTGTGTAGCCTTAGCTGTCCTGAACTCACTCTACAGACCAGGCTGGCCTTGAACTCAGAAATCTGCCTGCCTCTGCCTCCTAATTCTGGGATTAAAGGCATGCACCACTACTGGCTGGCAGTGGTTAGCTTCTTGAGTTCTTTATATATTTTGGATATTAGCCCTCTATCGGATGTGGGGTTAGTAAAGATTTTTTTTTTCCAATCTGTAGATTGCCAATTTGTCTTACTATGTCCTTTGTGTTACAGAAGCTTTCCAGTTTCATGAGGTCCCATTTATCAATTCTTGATCTCAGAGCATGTGCCATTGGAGTTCTGTTTAGAAAATTTCCCCCTGTGCCAATGAGTTCAAGGTTCTTTCCTACTTTCTCTCCTATTAGATTCAGTCTGTCTGGTTTTATGTTGAGGTCCTTGATCCACTTGGACTTGAGCTTTGTGCAAAATGACAAATATGGGTCTATTTTCATTTTTCTACATATCAACAGCCAGTAAGACCAGCACCATTTATTGAAGATGCTTTCTTTTTTCTGTTGTATATGTTTGGCTTCTTTGTCAAAGATCAAGTGTCCATAAATATGTGGTTTTATTTCTGGGTCTTCAATTCTATTCCATTGATCAACGTGTCTGTCTCTGTACCAATACCATGCAGTTTTCTTTATCACTATTACCCTGTAGTAAAGATTTATTTATTTATTTCATGTATGTGAGTACACTGTACTGTCTTCAGACACACCAGAAGAGGGCATTGGATCCCCATTACAGATGGTTGTTTTGCTGGGAATTGAACTCAGGACCTCTGGAAGAGCAGTTATTGCTCTTAACTGCTGAGCCATCTCTCCAGCCCTCATATGTCCTTGATAATGAAGACCCCAATGGTTCCTGTAACCTTCACAGGGATGTACACTTGACCACATGTATCTAGCACTAAGACATGGTATGCTTTCTGAAACTTCCTTTACAAGAAGAGAGGAGGGTTCCCAGACATGGGAGATACAATATTATTATTTTTCTCAAAGGTAGTATGGAATGACTGGACAGTTGTGATATACACCTTTAATTCCAGCACTCAGAAGGCAGAAGATGGATCTCTTGTGAGTTTGAGTCCAGCCTGGTCTACAGAGTGAGTAGTACAGCCAGAGATACACAGAGAAACCCTGTCTCAAAAAAAAAGGTAGTGGAATATCTGTGTCTTATTTACTAAAAAAATATAACCCACAAAACAAAAGCTTTTCAGCTCAGTTATTTTCACTGTGAGGAAGAGATATAAATGGTGCCCTCACACTTTCAGTCTAAATACTCCTCGGGAAGCTTTCTACATCAGCCCTTGCTTTCCAATAGGACAGGGAGGACTGTTCCATCTCTAGTGAGCTATCCTCAGATGTCACCTATCTCATGACTTACTTATTTGTGTCCTTGGGGAATATGTCCATGTGAGGATGTTGGCTAACCTGTCCTCAACATGATTCCTATATGCAACAGGAAAGAGTCACAAGGATAGTAGAGAGATCAAGATTGCCCGAACACCTTGGGCAAATCCTGTCCTAGGCATTCAGAAGTATGGGGCCTGAGGTAAGTTACCCAACTTCTATGGTCTCGGTTTCTCATTTGGTAAATCATGCCCAGAAGGGACAAATGGGATAATATCTGCAAAGTATCTAATATGCAGTTATCACTACTACTGCATGTCTCTTTATACATGTATGACAGGAAGAGTTCATGACTCACCCTGAATAGAGGAACTTAAAAGACAATAAAGTCCAGGCCCCTTCTTGTGTCTCTAAAATCAAGCAAAAGGAAAAGTTTTTTATGCTTAACCACAATGTCTTAGGACTATAGTGAACAGAGATACAAGACCATGTCTGTCTGTCTGCCATACTAGAGAAGAAACCAAACAAAACCAACATCTTTTTGAAAAAGAAGTTCAAGCAGGGGTTGGGGACTTATTCCTTGGTAGCTTGCTACTTGCCTAGCAAATGAAAGGCCCTGGGCTTAGTTCTCAGCTATAGAAGGTGGAGAGGAGACAAATCAAAAGAAGAAAAAAGGAAGGAGTAAGGGGAAAGAAGAAAGGAGAAGAAAAAAGGAGGAAGAGGAAAAAGACACTATTCAGGCATGTGCAAATATCCACACATACACACACTGACACACATAAACATACAAATATTTTTATGATTTCTTTTATTTTTGAGATTATAATTACACCTTTCTCCCTTTCCTTTCTTTCCCAATCCTAAACAAACTTTCTCATATAGACCTCTTTGCTGTTTTTCAAAAATATGTATTTATGGGGCTGGTGAGATGGCTCAGAGGGTAAGAGCACTGACTGCTGTTCCGATGGTCCTGAGTTCAAATCCCAGCAACCACATGGTGGCTCACAACCATCTGTAATGGGATCTGACGCCCTCTTCTGGTGTGTCTGAAGACAGCAACAGTGTACTCACAATAAATAAATTTAAATATATATTTATGCTTATATATAAATATATTTATATATTAAACACATAAATACAGTCTGCTCAGCCTATGTGCCGTTACTTGTGTGTATATTCTCACAGCTGACCACTTGGTATTGGTGTGCTCTTCCACAGGGAACACTGTTTCTCCCATTCTAAGCATTCCTTAATTGGCTGTAGTTCTTGGTATAGGGTTAAAGCCTGTGGCTTTCCTCTGTCCACATTAGCATGTCTACTGTTGTTGTCTTTGTTCATAAATATTTTTAAGGGATGTTAAATTCACTAGAACACCAGAAATATGAGTATTGAGTGAGAACAAGCAAAAAGATGACAAAATTAAAAATCTTGCTGGGAATAGTGGCACACACCTTTAATCCAAGCACTCAATAGGCAGAACCAGATGGATCTCTGTGAGTTCAAGGCTAGCTTAGTCTATACAGTGAGTTTCATGCCAGTCAGATTTACATATTAAGACTTTGTCTGAAAAAAATTGTACAGAGAAAAATCTATTCTAATATCATGCCTGGCTAGAAAAGCAGCAGCAGAAACTATTCATTCATCTGTGGACATGGGATTGCTAACTGAGTTTCTCACTGAAGGGAATAAACATCTAAACCATTTATCTCCTTAGCATGCAGAGTGCCTATACCTCAGAAGGCAGCCTGAGCAGATGGGGAGTCTTGACTTTTTTGAACTTTTATTCTTTTCTCATACATTCAGACTGCAGTTTCCCCTTCCTCCATTCCTCTTAGTCCCTTCCAAAACTTACCTCTTCAGCATATCAACTCTTCCTCTGACCCCCACCCTAACCTACCCAAAAAAGAGAAAAAAGAGCAAACCCTATCAAACATGGCCTAACAAGATACAATAAAACTGGGCACAAGCTCTTACATCATGGCTGGACATGGGAACCCAGTAGTAGGAAGAGGGTCTCAATTGTAAGCAAGAGTCAGAGATTGTCCCCATTCCCATACTGAGTATCTCACAACACTAACCTGCACAACCATAAGGTATATGCAGAGGACCTAGCTCATACCATTCAGGGTCTGTCACTGCGGTTTCTGTGAGTCCCTATGAGCCCTGCTTAGTTGATTCTTTTTTTTGGGGGGGGGGGAGGGCTCAAGACAGGGTTTCTCTGTGTATCCCTGGCTGTCCTGGAACTCACTCTGTAGACCAGGCAGGCCTTAAACTCAGAAATCCACCTGCCTCTGCCTCCCAAGTACTGGGATTAAAGGCGTGCACCACCACCGCCTGGCACTTAGTTGATTCTTTGGCCCATGTTCTCATGGTTATCTTCAAGCCCTCTGGCTCCTACAATCCTTCCTCCCCCTATTCTGCAGTGTTGACTGTGGTTCTCCGCATCTGCTTCCATCAGTTGCTGTATGATGCCTCTCTGATGACAACTGGGCTATCACCAATCTCTAACTATAGTAGAATATCATTTTCATCACACACACACACACCCGCCAGTAATGTCTGGTTCTATCCTGTATCTCTGGACTGTGTTGCCTCTGGTTCCTGGCCATCAGAGAGTGTCAGGTATGTGATACCTCTTGTAGCATGGGCCATAAATTGGATTTATGGCTGGCCATTCCCACAAGTTCTGTGCCACTATTGCTCCAGCATGTCTTGCAGAGAAGACAGACTGTAGGTCAAAGGTTTTATGACTGGGTTTATGTCTGAGTCCCACTGCTAGGAGCCTTGCCTAGTTATAGAAGGTGGTCAGTTTCCCCATTACTCCAGATCCCCATTATTAGGAGGCTTATCTAGAGTCACTCTCATGGATTCCAGGGAGTTTCCACTGTACTATGTTTTTACATCACTCCCACAATTGGCCCCCAATTCCAGTTTTCTTTCCCAATACTCTTTCCTTCTGTCTCCAACTTCTACCCCCTGCCTGATCCCTCCTTTCCCCATCATCACCCATCCACAAAGAACCTAGACTTTTTACTATAAACATCAGCAATACTATTAAATTACCGGTTTCAGATCAGGTCCCACTACAAGGTAGTTGCACATCCCACAAAACCACTCTCTATCTCTTGCAAGTGGTACAAGGCTGTCTACTGTGTGAGGGATCTATCCAGAGATCTAGTACAGAGAAATCATAGCTATTGATTGTATAAATAAATGAGGGAACTCAACTCTCTTTAGTGGTCTCATATCCTGCTTACAACATCAAGATAGACCAAAATAAGATAAAGAGATTTGAAAACTTTCTTGGGCTTAAAAAAATGTGTAAGAAAGGTCTTTAAAAGGCTCTTTGGGCTCACCATCATATATGTAGTCTTTCACTAACAGAAAGCCCTACATGACACATGACTATACCAACATGAGTCAAAAGTTCTTACACTTGCTTCCACAACTACTAAAAAAAACTCCATCCTTCTGAACTGACTGCCCTTTTCTCATTTCTGCCCCTAGCTTATGGCCTGTCTCTAGCACTGGGGTATAACTTCTTTAGATTAACATTACTTTCCAATGCATGCAGTTTAGTGTCTGTATCTTCCCTCTACCAACACAGTTCTAATGAAGGTGACAAAGGTCCTCCAATGGTAGAGGAAGAAAAGAGCTACCATATTAAGTTAAAGAATGTCAGGGATGGGGGCTGGCGAGATGGCTCAGCTGGTAAGAGCACTGACTGTTCTTTCAAAGGTCCCGAGTTCAAATCCCAGCAACCACATGGTGGCTCACAACCACCCATAATGAAATCTGACGCCCTCCTCTGGTGTGTCTGAAGACAGCAACAGTGTACTTACATATAATAATAAATAAATCTTTAAAAAAAAAAAAAAAAAGAATGTCAGGGATGAAGAGATGGAAATGTCCGTACACTTTCTTCATTTAATACATTATTCTCTGCCACAGGACCTACATCAATCATTCCTAATCTCTAAATCCAGTCTCTCTGCCTCTCAGGTGACAGTGGTTATTAAACTATTTATTTCTCAACTTTGTTTGATTATTCAGATACACCTCAAAACCCCAAAAGTCTGTAGAGTCTACCATTGCCCCCCAGCCTCCTAATTATCTCCAAAACCTACTCTTGTCCTTCATTACTGTATAGTCAGGGTTCTCTAGAAAAACAAAACTGATGGAATGAATATATGGGAAATATTAGAATGGCTTATAAACTTGTGGTCTAGCTAGTTCAACAATGGCTGTCTACCAATGGAAAATCAAGAATACAGTAGTTGTTCAGTTCAGGAGGCTGGATATCTCAGCTGGTCTTCAGCAAACACTGGAATACCAAAGAAATAGGCTCTAATGCAAAGAAATATACTTACCAGAAAGAGTAAGAGCAAACAGGCAAAAATCAAGAGCTTCCTTTTTCCATGTTTTTACATAGGCCAGAAGGTATTGCCCAGATTATTGCGGATATTCTCACCTCAAAAGATCTGGATTTGGTGTGGGTCTTCCCATTTCAAATGACTTAATTAAGAAGAAAATCCTTAAAGGTGTTCCCAGTCACTTGGGTTTTAGTTAATTCCAGCTGTAGACAAGCTGACAACCAAGAACAGCCATCACGAATCCATCCCTTGTCAACTTGACACACAATAATATCTTATGTCATGATTAATTTCCACATGTAAGCAATAACCAGGTCATAATTATGCCTAACATGATATAACCATCCCATGTACAACTGCAAATACATTATAAATTTTAGTATAGGTGGCAATGTCCATTTGAGGGATATTTTTTTAGTATCTCAAGACTTAAATATGATTAACTGTTGGAACACAGTTCAAGGATGGAGTAGTGAGAACAGAATTCTGAATGCTTGTGAAAAAAATGGCAAAAAAACAAGAGTCTTATGAACTCAGTTTCTTCAAAAACATTGTTCTTGGAATATGCTTTTGAGCTCCTCCAGGTATAGTGGATAAGAGTAAGTTTGCTTTATTCCTTACATCTGGCTTTTGTTATTTGTTTATGTCTCTATGAAAAATTTTTTCCAGGTGCAGCTTATTCTTGTGATTGAACACCTTAGTAATGTGATTCTTCTTAACCCCCAAAGTATAAATTGCCTGATATCCTGCTTTAAGTTGGCTATTGCAAGAGACTTTAGTCTGCCTCATTTTTAGGCTCCATTCTCACACAAATATCTGTGCAAATACATGGTAACAAAACATGACAGAAATACTCATGACAATTATAATCTTTGTTTCAAAAATGATCACATGGCCTTAGCTGATATTTATAACTACCTTCTTCTACTATCCATTCTGTATTTCCTCCACCCTCAGCAGGCATCTTAGCTGGTTTTGGCTAATCCTGGCGTGATCCATACATTCATTCCTGAAGGTCTGTGCCCTTTGTCATTCTGCTGGGATTGGGTTGTAGTTTTCCACTGACTGTAATCACAAGACCTGGTATCATCAAGAGACATCTTGAAGGATCTCCTGAATTCCAGGCATAATCTTTCTTTCCTCCATTGTATTGAAGCAACTCTATTTCCCCATGGTAACAGGATCAATCACCCCTTCTAACACTGTTATTCATCTCATAGCCTGTTGGTTTAAAGGCATTAGAAGCCCAAAGTGACCAGGAGGAAGTCTGAGCTTCCAGTTCAATGGAATGTTGGTTGTATCTCCTGGTAGGTGTACTCCCCTCTCTGAAACCAAAATTTCTAGGCTAGTAAGAACTTAAAGTCATAGGAATAGGAAGCAAAAAATTTCCTAGTGATTCACTAGGGGTGATAGTGAGTAGAACTATTTCCTTTTCTAGTTTATGATTCCTGTACCCATAGATCCTAGCTATACTACATATGAGAAGCTGATTCAAAGCATAAACCACCTTCTGGAAAAATCTACCCAAGCACTCAAGCTGCTACTTTCTAATTGACTCTGAAAGTGTGTCTTCAAAAGACCATTCCATCTTTCTGTCAGGCCAGCTGCTTCAGGATGGTGGGGAACATGGTAGAACCAGTGGATTCCACGATCGTGGGCTCACTGTCTCACTTTTCTGGCAAGTGAAGTGAGTTCCTTGGTCAGAAGCAATACTGTGTGGAATACCAGAGTGGTGGATAAGGCAGTCTGTAAATCCACAGATGGTAGTTTTCACAGAACCAATACAGACAGGAAAAGCAAATCCATAACTAGAATAAGTATCTACTCAAGTAAAGACAAAGTATTGGCCGGGCGGTGGTGGCGCACACCTTTGATCCCAGCACTTGCGAGGCAGAGACAAGTGGATTTCTGAGTTCGAGGCCAGCCTGGTCTACAGAGTGAGTTCCAGGACAGCCAGAGCTATACAGAGAAACCCTGTCTCGAAAAACCAAAAAAGAAAAAAAAAAAAAAAAAAGACAAAGTATTGTTTTCACAGAGTAAGTATCCAATGTAGTCAACCTGCAACCAGATCCCTGGATGATTGATCATCATGGGGAATGGTGTCAGATCTTTGGTAGATTTCGCACTGAGCAGCAGCTGTACCCAGGTCAGATTTGGTGATTGGGAGTCCATTTTGTTAAGCTCATGCATGACTTCCATCTCTGCCACTATGGCCACTTTGTTTTTGAGCAATGACAGGTATGGCTGGGGAAAAGAGGCTGGCTGTCCACAGAACAGGCCATCTTATCTATTTGATTACTGAACCCTTCCTCTGCAAGCAACCTTTGGATGTACATTTACACAGGACAAAAGTATCTTTACATCCTTTGCTCATTTGGAGGGAGCCACATACTTCTTCCTCAAACGTCTTTCACACAAATTTTCCAATCATGCCCAAAATTTCCAAGTCCCTGACCATCTAGTCAATCTATTGGCTACAGCCCATCAATTAGTGAACAATTACATATATGGCCATTTCTCCTTTCAAACAAAATATATGAGCAAGTATACTGCTCAAAGTTCTGCCCACTGGAAAGATTTCCCTTTGCCAGTATCTTTTAGGGTTTTCTCAGAAAGGGGTTTAATGCTGCAGCTGTCTATTTCTAGGTAGTGCCTGCATAACATGCAGAACCATCAGTAAACGAGGTCTTAGTCTTCTCTCTCAGTCAACGAATCATAGGGCACACCACATGAGGCTAAAGGTGCATGTTTGGGAGCAGACAGCATTATAATGGGACTAGAAACTACAGGCATTTGGGCAACTTCTTCATGTAATGTGCTTGTGCCTTCAGGCCCTGCCTAAGTCTAACATTTATATTCTACTTCCATTTGACAATCAATTCTAACCTGGCAGTGGTATCACATGCCTTTACTCCCAGGACTCAAAAGGCAGAACCAGGAAGATCTCCGAGTCTGAAGTCAGCATGGTCTACAGAATG
The DNA here is from genome assembly GCF_008632895.1 of Mastomys coucha. NCBI lineage: Eukaryota > Metazoa > Chordata > Mammalia > Rodentia > Muridae > Mastomys > Mastomys coucha. Next base: position 29,100,162 of record NW_022196905.1, on the reverse strand, counting down.
AGTTCCAGGACAGCCAGGGCTACTAGAAAGAGAAACCCTGGGAGATAGGGGACGGGATTTGTGGTTAGGGGGTGGGGAGAAGATAATCAAACACTGTTGTATACAACCTACTTTATAGACTAGGGATCAGATAATCCTCAACTCATATTGGAAAACTCTTACACATACTTCCCTTCCCTCCAAGCTCCCTCTAACTGCAGCCAGAGCAAATTTTTGTATTGTTTTCTGGTTTTATTTTTTTTATTTTTGTTCTGTACCATTGGGTTTTATTGTTGTTTGCTCTTTTGGAGAGAGGGTCTTTTTTTTAAAGATTTATTCATTTTTCTATGTGTGTTTTGCCTACATTTTTATCTGTGTAAACATGCCAGGTCCCCTGGAACTGGAGTTACAAACAGTTGTGAACTACCATGTAGGTGCTAGGAATTAAACCCCAGTCCTCTGGAAGAACAGACTCTTAACCAGTGAGCGATCTATCCAGAGACAGGGTCTTGATATGTAGTCAAAGTCTGCCTCAAACCATGATCTTTCTACTATTACTGCCTGCATGCAGGAGGCACAGACATGTCCACCACATCTGACCAGAGAAATCTTTGAAAATCACAATGAAAATATCATTTAAATATTCTCTGAGCTTAAAACAATCTTTTCTTTTTTTTTTCTTTTTTCTTTTTGGTTTTTTGAGACAGGGTTTCTCTGTGTAGCCCTGGCTGTCCTGGAACTCACTCTGTAGACCAGGCTGGCCTCAAACTCAGAAATCCGCCTGCCTCTGCCTCCCAAGTGCTGGGATTAAAGGCGCGCGCCACCACCACCCGGCTAAAAACAATCTTTTCTACATTTCTCTGACCTTTGTTTCCTTTCTGTGAGATAAGTGACTATCCACACAGCTACACAAAACACTACTTCTTACCAGCAGTTTCCCTCGGAAACCACTTCCTTCCTACGTTCATAAGGAAGCTGAACTTACAAACTTCCCTGTCTATATCCAGAGAAAAATACTTTGAGCAAATGCTTAGGTCTAGAAAAATATTTTTAGACTCTTCTCAAGCTAGACACAAGCATATGGAAAGTAGAGGAAAGTTGACCTAGAGCTATGATAGGAATGTTATGATATTCAGCTCAACACCATGACCCTCTTCAGTATAACTTATATGTACATGTGATCATTAATCTTCACTTAACCCTTTCTACACAAAATTAGTGAAGGGGATCATTTTAATTGAAAAACTATAGAGATAAGAACGCAACTTATATAAAATAAACTAAACAAAACACAACAAACTTCCTTTGTCTTAGAGTTACCAACAGATAATACATACACAAGCCACATGTAGAAAAAGACACATGCTTTTACAATCCTAGAACTTCAGATGTAGGGGTAGAAGGATCAGAAATTCAAGGTCAACTTTAGTTTACTGGGTGAGTCTGAAACCTGCCTAGGTTATATAAACCTGTCTCAGCAAACCCAAATACCCACAATACATGCAAGGCTGAGCACCAAACACTTACCCAGCACATTCTTCAAAAACATTTTGAGGTGGAGAATTCTGCTTCAGATTCCATTTACACTCTTTCACAATAGTTGGAGGTATTTGTGGTAAGGGGACTTCTGACTTCTGAATATTGCACAAACCAAATATATATCAATTAGTGTTTTCATACTTTACCAATCATACAAAAAACCTAATGCCTACTAAACATTTTTTAAAGTATATGAAGTAATAAGTCAAAGTATCATCCAGTGCCACACTCTAGCATCCAGCCTATTGTTTGCTTTCTAAGCCTGTTCTTATAAACTCAAAACATGTACAGAACAGAAAACAGGATCTCTTTGATCTCTTTGAGATCCTGTTTTAGCCAAAAGATAAGAATAGCAAGGCTGGAGATGTGGCTGATAAGTAGAATATTTGTCTAGCATATAAAGGGGCTTAGTCCTCAGCACCGAACAAGCCTAGCATGAAAAACACCCCATATCTATGAATGGATGGCTGGATAGATACAAAAAGAAAAAAAAAAGACTATTGTGGTTGATGTTAATATGTTGCTATTATATTGGTGTTTTGCTTGCATGTATGGGTACCACATGTCTGTAATGCCAACAGAAGAAGGCATCAGACCCCCTCAACAGAGTTATAGACAGTTGAGCCATCATGTAGGTGCTGAGAGTTGAACCCAAGTCCTCTAGAAGAGAACTAGTGCTCTTAACCACTGAGCAACCATTCCAGCTCAAGAAAGGGCTTTAAAAAGGCATTCCTGGGCCAAGGACGTAGCTCAATGGTGTAATATTTGCCTTCAGTTCAATACCTAGCAATGCAAAATTAATTAATTTTTTAAAATTTTTTTAAATTACAAACTAAACTCATTCTAATTCTACAACATGGATAATCATTATAAACATTATACTGGATAGGATCAGAGGTGAGGAGGACACAACATCTATCCCAACACCACAGTAACTGGGACCAACAGGATCCAGGGACACAGGTTCCTTCCAGTCTGGCCCAGAACCCTGAGCAGACCTTGGGCTCAAACTCTGCAGCCAGTCCTACAACACCTAGAGGAAGCTCCACTCCCAGGCACTTTAACATGCCCAGGATCCCAGGATCCCAGGATCCCAGGATGTTGGTCACAACAGGATCTCAAGGTCCCAGAGGCAGCTTTATTCCCAGGAGCTCTGACACACCCAGGATCTCAGGATCAAAGGATCTCAGAATCACAGGATCCCAGAGACAGCTGGCCTCTGAGGAGTTCTGACACAACCAGAATCACAGGAAGGACAGGTTCCAGTCAGATATAGAGAGGGCAGGTAGCACTAGAGATAATCAGATGGCAGAAGGCAACTATAAGAACATAAGCAACAGAAACCAAGGTTACTTGGCATCATCAGAACCCAATTCTCTCAGCATAGCCAGTCCTGGATACACCATCATACCAGAAAAGCAAGATTCGGATCTAAAATCACTTCTCATGATGATGACAGAGAACTATAAGAAGGATATAAATAACTGCCTCAAAGAAATACAGGAGAACACAGGTAAACAGGTAGAAACCCTTAATGATGAAACACAAAAATCCCTTAAAGAATCACAGGAAAACACAATCAAATAGGTAAAGGAAATGAACAAAACCATCCAGAATCTAAAAATGGAAATAGAAACAATAAAGAAATCAGAAAGAAAGACAACCCTGGAGTTAGAAAACCTAGGGAAGAGATCAGGAGTCATAGATGCAAGCATCACCAACAGAATACAAGAGATAGAAGAGAGAATCTCAGGGGCAGAAGATACCATAGAAAAACATCGACATAAAAGTCAAAGAAAAGGCAAAAGGCAAAAATCTCCTGACCCAAAACAACCAGGAAATCCAGGACACAATGAGAAGACCAAACCTAAGGATAATAGGTATAGAAGAGAGTGAAGACTCCCAAGGTAATGGGCTAGTAAATATCTTCAACAAAATTATAGAAGAAAACTTCCCTAACCTAAAGAAAGAGATGCCCATGAACATACAAGAATCCTACAGAACTCCAAATAGACTGGACCAGAAAAGAAATTCCTCCTGTCACATAATAATCAAAACACCAAATGCATTAAAGAAAGAAAGAATTTTAAAAGCAGTAAGGGAAAAAGGTCAAGTAACATATAAAGGCAAACCTATCAGAATTACACTAGAGACTGTGAAAGCTAGAAGATCCTGGGCAGGTGTCATACAGACTATAAGAGAACACAAATGTCAGCCTAGGCTACTATACCCAGAAAAACTCTCAATTACCATAGATGGAGAAACCAAGATATTCCATGGCAAAACCAAATTTACACAGTGTCTTTCCACAAATCCAGCCCTACCAAGGATAATAGATGGAAAACAGCAACACAAAGAGGGAAACTACACCCTAGAAAAAGCAAGAAAGTAATCTTTCAACAAACCTAAAAGAAGATAGCCACACAAACATTATTCTACCTCTAATAAAAAAAAAATAACAGGAAGTGACAATCATTTTCCTTAATATCTTTTAACATCAATGGACTCAACTCCCCAATAAAAAGACATAGACTAACAGACTGAATAAGTAAACAGAACCCAGCATTTTGCTGCATACAGGAAACACACCTCAGTGACAAAGGCACACTACCCCAGAATAAACAATTGGAAAACAATTTAAGGAAAAGTGATTGTTATTTCTGTTGTTAGAGGTGGAATTATGATTGTGTGCCTATCTTCTTTTGGGTTTGTTGAAAGATATTGTGTAAATTTGGTTTTGTCATGGAATATCTTGGTTTCTCCATCTATGGTAATTGAGAGTTTTTCTGGGTATAGTAGCCTGGGCTGGCATTTGTGTTCTGTTAGGTCTGTATGACATCTGCCCAGGATCTTCTAGCTTTCATAGTCTCTGGTGAGAAGTCTGGTGTAATTCTGATAGGTTTGCCTTTATATGTTACTTGACATTTTTTTCCTTACTGCTTTTAATATTCTTTGTTTAGTGCATTTGGTATTTTGATTATTATGTGACAGAAAGAATTTCTTTTCTGGTCCAGTCTATTTGGAGTTCTGTAGGCTTCTTGTATGTTCATGGTCATCTCTTTCTTTAGGTTAGGAAAGTTCTCTTCTATAATTTTCCCAAGAAATAAGCTGGAATAGCCATTTTAATATCAAACAAAATCTAAAATAACACACACAACTATGATTTACATGAGAAGAAACTTTGATTTAGCAGGAGATGCATGGTTATAACAAATATATATGTTTAAGAAGAAGCCAAGAAGGATAGGATGTATATGAACACAGTACCAGTAACATAGACAACCTGAAGAAATGAAAACAGAACCAAATACTCCAGACTATTCACCTCAATATGCCAAATGACCCCTCCACAAAATGGTGTTCAAGTGGAAAAGACATGATATCAATCTGCATTTAGGTGCAGCAGATTCTAGTCAAAACATTCCAGGTCTTAAATAATTTTGGAAAGCTGAGTATATAATGTCCTCCAAGACTTTTGCAGTCCTGGGATGGAATGAGGGCAGTCTTCAAGTTACCCATGCTTCCCAAACTAATTTGGAGTATCTATGGTATCTACCCTGGAATTGACTGACGTAAACACATTGGAGCTTCTTTGTTGGATGCTGAAAATCTAGAGAAGAAAACCAAATGGCAACATCATATAACAATTTATAGTTATCAAATTACACCAGATTTTCAAAGCACTCATAAAGATGGCATTTTTTTCTTCTCCAACTCCTTCACCCTTTCTAAGACAATCATATACAACCAATACCCACTCTATGGTTGAGCACATTAAGACTCAAAGAATTTAAAAGTGAGTTCTGAGATTCCTAACTGTGGAAGAAGAGGACAAATAGGTACAATGGAGGATTTAAAGTACGACTGACTTAAAAATCAATGATACAATAGAAACAGATGTATAAAAGTTGGGGTCTTAGACAGATGTATTTAGCACTTAAAACGAGCAGATTGCATAGAAACAAACACTTATCTAGGACTAATTGGCTACTCTGGGTCTTTTGTTTTCCATATCAATTAGTGGGTTTCCTTTCTATTTATGTGAAGAATGAAATGAGGATGTTGATCGTGATTTCACTGAATCAGTAAATTGTTTTGGTAGGAAGGTCTTTTTTCACAATGTTAATTCTACCAAGCTATATGCTTGGAAGGTCTTCAAATTCTAGTATGTTTCTTAATCTCTTTCTTCACACATTTAAACCTTTCATTGTAGAGGGGTTTTTTTAACCTCTTTTGTTATGTATATTCTAAATATTTTATTTGAGAAACTGGGAAGAGGAGCGTGTTCATGATCTCGTTCTCAGCATGGTGTTGATCATATGTATTAAGACTGGAAAAATATGTAAGTCAATTATGGATCATAACACTTTGCTGAAATTATTGATAATTTCTACAACTTTTCTAGTCAAACTTTGGGAACACTGGGTATAAGATAATTATAATCTTCAATTGAAAATAATTTGGCGCTGGGCAGTGGTGGCGCACGCCTTTAATCCCAGCACTTGGGAGGCAGAGGCAGGTGGATTTCTGAGTTCGAGCCAGCCTGGTCTACACAGTGAGTTCCAGGACAGCCAGAGCTATACAGAGAAAATCGGTCTCTAAAAATCATCAAAAAAAAAAAAAAAAGTAAATAATTTGACTTAATATTTTCTCATTTGTATCCCTTCTCTTGCCTTATTGCTCCAGCTAATGCTTCAATCACATTATGGATGAGCAGTACGGATAGTGAGCAGTCCTCTCTCATTCCTTATTTTAATGGGGCTTATGAATGGTTTTATTCATTTAGGATGATATTGGCCATGAGTCTGTCATATATAACCTTTATTATGTTGGAATATGTTTCCTACAGTCCTACTTGTTCTAGGGCATTTATTTATTTATTTATTTATTTTTGTTTTTTTGTTTTTCAAGACAGGGTTTCTCTGTGTAGCCCTGGCTGTCCTGGAACTTACTCTGTAGACCAGGCTGGCCTCAAACTCAGAAATCCACCTGCCTCTGCCTCCCAAGTGCTGGGATTAAAGGCGTGTGTCACTACTGCCCAGTGTTCTAGGACTTTTATTAAGAGGTCATGTTGAGACTTCTGTTTCCAGGTCTTGCTTCTGGAAGTCGCTTTCCGAGGTAGCATTCCTATGTGTGGTATTTGTGACTTCCACTATGGCATATCGCAGCCAGGGCCAGAAGGTGCAGAAGGTGATGGTGCAGTCCATCAACTTTATCTTCAGATACTTGCAAATAGATCCCGAATTCTATGTATGGCTGTATGAACAAGTGAATATGAGGATAGAAGGTTGTATTATTGGCTTTGATGATAAATGAACCTCGTATTAGATGATGCAGAAGAGATTCATTCTAAAACAAAGTCAAGAAAACTGGGTCAGATCTTGCTACAAGGAGATATTACTCTGCTCCAAAGTGTTTCCAATAGTAATGAATGGTCAAGCCTGGGGGAAGGTGAGAAGGTACTTCATTGTGTTTAAATGTGTCTTCTACTGCAAGCTACATTTACTCAACTTGTCTTACTTGCACTTTATCATTAGGTGATAATAAATGCTGCGAGACTGCTTTTGTTACAAAAAAAAAGAAGGCATGTTGAGTCTTATCCGATTTTTTTCTTTTTCTTTTCTGCTTCTATTGAGATGATCATATGATTCTTTTTTTTTTTTTTTTTTTTTTTTTTTTTTGTCTATGCATTTGGCTTATGACATTTATTTCTTATATATGTTAAAAAATAAAATGATCATTATAAAAAATCATGGAAAAAAACATTATATTGAATAAAATAAACCAGTACCAAAAGAATTAGCTTTACTTATGGATATATATGTGGACAGTAAACCTGAAAATGTTAGAAAGTAGAAGACTAATTGGTATGTGTGGGAGAGAAAGGAGATTAGACTGCTATCAGTGCTCTCTTTTTGCAAGATAAAAATGTTCTAGAGATTGTTTACATAACAGTATAAATATACTTAACTACTAAACTATACAGTTAGAAACAGATACTACACCCTGGTCACAGTACATAGAGAACTCAAGTTGGTACTGACCAGGAAGCTTTCGCCTGGCTGATTCACTTTCACAGTACCCGAAGGTGCTTTCTAAGTTTCTAGGGAAGAAAAATCATCAACAATCTTAGGTAGCTGTGAACACTGTGAGCTACCATAATGGACAACATTTATGAAGTATGTTCATTGGTGGCACAAATGTTATGGGGATAACAAATCACTTTCCAGGGTTGGATTTAAGGCCAACTCCACATGAGGAAACTCATACCTACTACTGTAAATCTGGCCCAAAACACATGATCAGTGAGTTCATAGGCCCCAGGGGTAAATATACTATTATTTTGGTAAATGAACATAATATCAAACTGCACCTCAAATTTGTATCTCTGTACTCACAGATTGTTGTGGACAGCCCTGGTCTTGTATTTTGATGTAATTCTCCTCTCCTGGAAAGCATTGCTGACTAGGAGTGAACCTTACTTTTCAAATAAAGGCTAAGGCTGATGACTGGGCAGCAGGAGGGAAGGTGGAGCTGAAAAGTTTGAGGGAAAAGGGGAGAGGGGAGATGGGGGAGTGCGGGGGGGGCAACTGGAGAAGAGGATGAAGGAAGAAGACAGAAGAGGATGAGGTGGAAGGAAGATGGAGGTGAAGCATGTGGCTTGGAAAAATCACAAGTCATATGGGATCTCATAAATGGGAATAGAGTAATGTAGTGATAGATCTGCCCAATCTAGGCGAGTAGCTTGTATACCAATTAATTGAGTTGTGAATTCATTGACAGGGTAAATTGAGTTAAAAATTTACCACAACAATAGACCAGTAAAGCTCTTAGTCTACCCCAGAGAATTTTCTTTGTGCAGTGGTTGGTGGTTAATGCAGAAAAATCACAATTGGTCAAAATATAAATAATAAGTGTTTAAGGAATCCTCAACCACAATGGGACATCATGTTCTTTACCCCTAAGATTCAGCTATCCACCTTATATCTTTGGAAGAGGGGACAGAAAGATTACAAGAGCTATACGTTGAAAACGACTGGATCAAAATGGTGTCTTCTGGACATGACAACTACATTCATGAACTCATAGAAGCTATGGTTATCTGCACAAAACCTTCATAGGATCAAGTCAGTAAACAATTTAGCTTGGAGGGGAAGGGTCTCACAAGGTATGACCCTTAGATAAGGAGCTATTGACAGTTGATAGCTTCTGAGGGAAGACCACCCAGTTTTCATTAAAAGTGTGGCCTCTGATAACTCAAATCATGCTTGATATGGCACGTAAAGTGGTAAAAGAAGACATGAATTAGGAAGAGGTAGAATGTGAGAGTTGGACCTGGGAGGAATTAGAGGGAAGAAGAGGAATTAAATATTATCAAAATACATTATATACATGAATGAAATTCTCAAATAATTAATGAAAATATTACATTAAGAAGAAATATTTTCAAGCCGGGCGTGGTGGCATATGCCTTTAATCCCAGCACTTGGGAGGCAGAGGCAGGTGGATTTCTGAGTTCGAGGCCAGCCTGGTCTACAGAGTGAGTTCCAGGACAGCCAGGGCTATACAGAGAAACCCTGTCTCGAAAAACCAAAAAAAAAAAAAAAAAAAAGAAGAAGAAGAAATATTTTCTAGGCATGGTGTCACACAGAGGGTGGAGAATCTCTGTGAGTTCAAGGGCAGCCTAGATTACAGAGTGTGTTCTAAGACTGTCAGGGCTGTTTATGTTCAGAGACCCTGTCTCAAAAACCAAAACAAAGAAATGATTAATGTAAATTTCATCTTATATATTTGAAATAAGTTAAAAACTTTAAAACACACAGTTATCTGTTCAGAAACATAATACTTCATACAAACAGAAGAGCGTTTTTCTGTGTGTGTGTGTGTGTGTGTGTGTGTGTGCGCGCGTGTGTGTGTGTGTGTGTGAGTGCTTGTATGTGTACAGCTTTTGTATGCAGGCATTGACTAAACATTCTATTTGCCAGTTTTCCTGCAATACCATTACCACTAACATCTCTAGCTATTTTGTTTCCATAGAATGGGTTCTTAAGAACAAAATTACTATGTGGAGCAGTAATGGTACATCCTTGCACTTGAGAAGCAGAGACAGATGGATCTCTATGTTTGAGGCCAGCCTGGTCCAGGATAGCCAGGGCTACCCAGAGAAAGCCTGTCTCAAAAAACCAAACAACAACAACAAATAGAATATTAGATTAATAGGCACAGACATTTAAAAAGTTAAATACTTTATTTTTTATTTACTGTGTTTGAGTGTTTTGCCTGCATGTATCTGTGTACCATGTATCTGTGTGCAGGTCTCTTAGATGCTAGAAGAAGGTGACCTATCCTCTGAAACTGGAGTAAGAGTCTGTTGTGAGCTGTCATATGTATCCTGGAAACCAAGCCAGGGTACTCTAGAAGAGCAACCAGTATTCTCAACTATTAAGCCATCTCTCCAGCCATTTTAAATACTGATATTCACAATGAAACTTCCCTCTAAAATGGGTCTACCATTTTACATTCTCACTGACAGTGTCCTTGGGTCATTGTCTAGATTCAGGAAAAAGAATCAATATTACGCCAGGCAGTGGTGGCACACGCCTTTAATCCCAGCACTTAGGAGGCAGAGGCAGGTGGAGTTCTGAGTTCAAGGCCAGCCTGGCCTACTGAGTGAGTTCCAGGACAGACAGAGAAACCCTGGCACAAAAAACAAAAAACAAAAAACAAAAAACAAAAATCAATATTACATTTAGTTATTTAACTTATAATTAAAGACTATAAATTTCAGACTGACTTCTGACTATGCAGAATTCAGCTACTACCAAAACTTTGTTTTCTATAAATCAAAACAGCTAATTCATCAAAGAAGTTGAAAATCTCACTTAATCTCAGAATAATCATGATGCATGAGGAAATGGGCTGGCAAAGTTACAAAACTTCCTGGTGTACAACAGTAAGTAGTGCACCATCTTTTCAAGGCTCTCAAACCCAGTTTCTTCCTATGCAGCAGGACATAGGAAGAAGTTGAGTCTACTTCTTTCACTATTTATGAAAAGGAGTTTGTTTGTTCCTTTAGTCAACAAACACACATTATACTACGCATTGAAAACAACAGAAGACATTTTCTTAGCTGACAAAGTCAGTTATTTAAACAGTCCTATTTCCCTTTTATAGTGTGTGTGTGTGTGTGTGTGTGTGTGTGTGTGTGTGTGTGTAGGTGTTTTTCTTACACATATGTCTGTGCAACACTAAGTACGTAGTGCCTGTACAGTCAAGAAAGGGGCTTTGCATCCCCTATAACTGTATTACAGGTAGCTGTAAGCCACCATGTGGGTACTTACAATAGAACCTGGATCCTCTTGAAGAGCAGCCAGTGATCTTAAACTCAGAGGTATCTCTCCAGTCCCTTATATTTTATTTTGAGACAGCGTGTTTCTATGTAGACCAAGCTGGCCTGGAACTCAGAGATCTACCTGCTTCTGCCTTCTAAATGCTGGGATCAAAGGCATATGCCACCACACCTAACAATGTCTCAACTTTCTAAAATTATATAGCAGATTGATTCTGTTAATACTATTTGATAAGCCGGGTGGTGGTGGCGCACGCCTTTAATCCCAGCACTTGGGAGGCAGAGGCAGGTGGATTTCTGAGTTCGAGGCCAGCCTGGTCTACAGAGTGAGTTCCAGGACAGCCAGGGCTACAGAGAAACCCTGTCTCAAAACCAAAAAAAAAAGAAAAAAAAATACTATTTGATAATTAACTCTAAGTAGAGATGCTATTTTCAATGTTACCAAAACTTTATATTAATTCTCATAGAAAGGAAAAGCTATCTTTCTAAACATCAGTGAAAAGAGAAGAAATATTAAATTAAAATACAACCTTTAATGGGTAACATTACTGGCCTGATACTAAACAAGACAAAGGATTATTTTTTTTAAAGATTTATTTATTTATTTTATGTATATGGATACACTGTAGCTGAACAGTTGTGAGCCTTCATGTGGTTGCTGGCAGCTGAATTTTTAGACCTCTGCTCGCTCCGGTCAACCCCACTCACTCCGGTTGGCCCACTTGCTCTGATCAGCCCTGCTAGCTCAGTTCCTGCTCACTCTGGCCCAAAGATTTATTATTATACATAAGTACACTGTGGCTGTCTTCAGACGCACCAGAAGAGGGCTTCAGATCTCATTACAGGTGGTTGTGAGCCACCATGTAGTTTCTGGAATTCAGATTCATCAGAATCTCAGGACCATCGTAAGAGCAGTCAGTGCTCTTACCTGCTGAGCCATTTCACCAGCCCCAAAGGATTATTTTTAAGAATAGGTAGTAAAGGTGCAAATTTACCAGGTAACTCAGTGCCTTGCTAATTTAAACTTTAAACATAGTATATAACAGGAAAGTCTACTTTTGTGGATGGAAAGGAAAGTAGATTTTGAAGATTTAGAGAATTCCCACTTCTCAGCTACAAGTTACAATAATCAAAATAATGTGGTACTTGGGCAGGAATAGATATACAGGCAGTGGCATAGAAAGATGATCAGAAGTTTTTTTTAAAAGTACACCTATTCTTCCATGCTAAAACATACATTTTCTTTGCTTTTTTTTTTTTTTTTTTTTTTTTTTTTTTAAAGCAGGGCTGAAAAGATGACTCAACAGTTAAGAGCACTGACTGTTCTCCCAGACCTGGGTTTAGTTGTCAGCACCTACATGGTGACCCACAGGCATCCATAACTAGTTCCAGAGGATCTGACACCCTCTTCTGGTCCATAGGCACTATGAACACAGGTAGTATACAGATATACATGCAGACAAAAAACCCATCACATGAAGTAAAATTTTACAGCTGAAGGGTTGGCTCAGCAGTAAAGAGCACTGGCTGCTCTTGCAGAGGACCCAGGTTTGGTTCTCAGAAACCACATGGTAACACACAACCATCTATAACTCCTGTTCCATGGGGTACAGCACTCTTTTCTGAATTCTTGCATCAGGCACACATAAGCTACACATACAGGCAAGATACTCAAACACGTAAGTTTGATTTTTTTTTAAAAATTCATTTTATTTATATGAGCACATTGTCGCTGTCTTCAGACACAGCAGAAGAAGGCAATGGATCCCATTACAGATGGTTGTGAGCTGCCATGTGGTTGCTGGGAATTGAACTCAGGACCTCTGGAAGAGCAGGCAATGCTCTTAACCACTGAGCCATCTCTCCAGCCCCCTTGATTTTTTTTTTTAAACTTCACAGTTCTTATTGCTTAGTTATAAAAGTGCCTTACAGCCTGAGTATTAGAATATCTAATAATGAAATCTGTATAGTTTTGGCTATTTTGTTTTTGTCTATATCCATTCAGAGTACACTTTTTGCTTGTGGTGTGAGGTAAGAGTATCACTTCATTTTTTATATGTGAACTTCTACTTGTTCCAGCATCATTTGTTGAAAAGATTATGCCTTCTCCCTCTGGGTAGTCTCAGTAGCTTTACAGTAAATCAGTTGACTGTAAGCTTATTGATCCATGAACATAAGATGTTTTCTCGTTTAGATGTTCTTTAATTTTTTTTCAATGTTTCATTACTGAATATATAAATGTTGTAGTTATTCTACTATATCTAAGCATTTTTTCATTTTTGATGAAAATATAAATGGATTTTCCTAATTTGTTGTTCTTACTTGCTAGTGTATAAAATTACAACAAAATTTCGTATAACTATCTAGTACCTATGAATCTTACCAAACTCATTGATTAGCTCTAGGAATGTGTATGTAGACTCTTAGAATTTTCTCTATATAAAATTATATCCCTTCAAATAAGATAGTTTTATTTATTCCTCTCCAATCTGGATGCTTCCACTTTTTTTTTAATTAATAAGTTGTATGTGTACAGGCGATTTGTCAGTATATGCCTGTGCACCACTGTGACCCTGGTGCCCTTGGAGGCCAGAAGAGGATATCAAATTCTTTCTATAACTTCTATAACTGGAGTGACAAACGGTTGTAAGCCACTGTGTAGGCACTGGGAATCCAAACCAGGTGGCTCTAAAAGGGCACCAATGCTCTTAAGTACTGAACCATCTCTCCAAGCTCCCATTTCTATACCTTTTTCCTACCTAACTGTCCTGACTAGAACCAGCAACAAGGAACTTCAAGTCAAATCTCTAGCTCAATAAATAAAGCAAAAAGAAACTATCTTGTCTTGTTCCTAATCTTAGAGAACTGTGATCTTTCACATTTAAATGTGATGTTACTTATATCTGCTGATGCCTTTATCAAGCTGAACAAGTTCCATTCCAATCCTAGTTTGGCTAGGAGTTGGTGCATGCCTTAACCCTAGCACTTGGGAGACAGAGGCAGGCTGATTTCTGAGTTGGATGCCAGCCTGGTTTGCAGAGTCAGTTACACCACAGCCAGGGCTACACAGAGAAACCCTATCTCAAAAAGCCAAGCAACCAACAAACAAACATTCTAGTTTCAACGCTTTTATCAACTTTATTCTACCAATATTATATATTACACTAATTTGATTTAGCATATTAAACTAGTTTTGTAACCCCAGAAAAAAAAACCTACTTAGTTTTTAGTTGTCCTACTTAACTATAAAAATGAAAATTGCCTTAATTTCGTATTTGGGAACCCTGGGTGGTAGGATAATGAGCTCTCATTTTGTTTAAGAGAGAATGCCTTAGAAATAATAAGGTGGAGGCCAGCACAAGGGTTCATTGGGTAAAGATACTTTACTGTACATGCCTGGCAGCCTGAGTCTGATCCCTGGACCCTACATAATGGTGGAATAACTAGCTCCATAGAGCTGTCCAATGACTTCCATAATATGCCATGACATGCATGCCCTGGTCAATACACACACACACACACACACACACACACACACACACACACACACACCACAATAAATAAATAACTTGAAAATATCCAGATGTAGTAGCATACACTTTTTTCTTTCATATATCCATACATTGTAGCTGTCTTCAGACTCACCAGAAGAGGGCATCAGATCCCACTATATAGATGGTTGTGAGCCACAGTGTGGTTGCTGGGAACTGAACTCTGAAAGAACAGTCAGATCTCTTAACCACTGAGCCATCTCTCCAGCTCAGTAGTGGTATACACCTTAAATCCCATCACTCGGGAGGCAGAGGTAAGTAGATCTCTGTGAGCTTGAGGCCAACCTAGTCTAAGCGGTTCCAGACAGCCAGGGATATACAGTGAGACTATCTCAAAAATTAAAGCAAACAAGCAAACAAAGAAGAGGGCTATAGAGATGGCTCTGTGGTTAAGAGCAATAGCTACTCTTTTGGAGGACTTGTGTTCAATTTTCAGCAACCACATGGCAATTCACAACCATCTGACACCCTCTTTTAGCTTCTGTGGGGCATTGCATACAAGTTGTACATATACATACATTCAGGCAAAACACTCATATACACATAAAAAATAAAATAAGGGGCTGTCAAAATGGCTCAGTGATAGGTTTGGTTCCTAATATCCACAGGGCAACTTACAACCATCTGCAACTCTAGTTCTAAGGGATCATACACCCTTTCTTAGCCTCCATAGGCCTTGCCTGCACATGGTGTACAGGTATACATGCAAGCAAAACAACCATACACATAAAACAAAAATAAAATCTCAAAAAAATTAATGTTTTTAAAAGGTGAAAGATCAAGTAAGGTTCCTAACATTGACTTCAGGCCTCTACATGCACATGCAAACATGTGCACTTACACTCAAGCAAATACATACATGTATACTTAACACACATACACTAAAACAAAAGGAGAAAAATGAAGTTGACAAATGTCTTTTACCAAATGCTATAGTTTGAGTATGTCATTTCTCCAAAACTCATGTTGAGATTTAATTGGCATTTTAATAACATTGGGATCTAGGCTCTTTAAGGACATGAGTACAGAGCCCTCTTGAGTGGATTAATGTCTGTCTGGAACAGTGGTTCTCAACCCTCCTAATGCTTTCCACCCTTTAATACAGTTCCACAAGTGTTGACCCTCAACCACACAATTATTTTCATTGCTTTTTCATAACTATAATTTTGGAACTGTTATGAATTGTTATGTAATATCTGATATTTCCGAGGGTCTTAGATGACCTCTGTGAAAAGGTCGGTTGACTCTCCAAGAATTGCCATCCGCAGGTTGAGAACCACTGGAATAGATCCTGGACTTATCCCTTCCTACACTTTCTTTTTACCCTTCTCCAATACCATCTTTAAACTTTGTGTATCTTTTTTTTTCTTTTTGTTGTTTTTTGAGACAGGGTCTTAGAATATAGTCCTAAGTAACCTGGATGGAACATAATGTGAAAATTAAACTGCCTCAAACTCACAGAGATCTGCTTGCTTTGCCTCCCAGGTGCTAGGATTAAAGATATACCAAAAAAAGTAAAAAAACAAAACCAAATAAAAAATACTTAAAAATTATAAAAACTCTTAAAAAAAAAAGATAACTAACAGTAGATAAAAGCTTGACATTTTTGTCTTCATTTTGTTATCTCTTTTTTACTTTGGTTCAGATTTTGTTTAACCCTACACATTGGCATGTTAATCACTGAAACCCAGCTTGACTTATCCCTCTTTTAACACTGAAAGCAAAAAGAGTATTCTACCAACAACGTTTCCAATGTCTAATTCCCAAAAAGGATTCTGGAAGAGCCAAATATTGTCCTAAAACTGTAGTCATCTGGATTCCAGAAATAGCAAATCTGACATATTACCCTATGATAAAAAAATGATACTTCACCCCTAAATAGGATCAGTCATCACTAGAGATAGAATGTCCTCTCAAGTGGTAATTTGTCTGAAGCCATTTTACAATACTAGAATTGAGACTATGACCAACCAGTCAGACCATAGCATAACTTCATTATTTATACATTCCTCTTGCCCCTTGGTGCCTCTATTTAAACCTAAAGCTCATATAATTACACAGATGGCCCAAAATGCTTAATTTCTTCTTCTTTAACATCTTCTTTAAATATCTATTTTGATTAAAACCCTTTCTTGTCTTTTCTCCATTAAAATTCCTCTCTTTGTGGCAAATGGACAGTATAACATGTTAGGACACACCCTGCACTGCATACCATGTCTTTGACATAGAACTCTAGTTGTATTAATATGGTGATACATTAGTAAATCAAGAAAAATAAAAACAGGCTGGAGAGATGGCTCAGCAGTTAAGAGCACTCACTGGCTGCTTTCCAGAGGACACGGGTTCAATTCCCAGCACAAAGATGACAGCTTGCAATTGCCTTTTTTGTTTGTTTGTTTGTTTGTTTGTTTTTGTTTTTGTTTTTTGTGACAGGGTTTCTCTGTATAGCCCTGGCTGTCCTGGAACTCACTCTGTAGACCAGGCTGGCCTCGAACTCAGAAATCTACCTGCCTCTGCCTCCCAAGTACTGGGGATTAAAGGCATGTGCCACCACTGCCCAGCAATTGCAATTGTTTTAATTTCAATTTCAGGGGACCTGATGCCCTCCCCTGGCTTCTGTGGCCACCAGGCACACATGCAGTGCACAGAAAACATGCCACGTCAGAAAACTAGAGAAGCATTGTAATGTGACTGTGTGTGTGTGTGTGTGTGTGTGTGTGTGTGTGTGTATGGGATTAAAGGTGTGCGCCACCACTGCCCAGTGGATTTGTTTTTTGTTTTGTTTTGTTTTGTTTTTGTTTTGTTTTGTTTTTTAACAAGAAATAAAAAAACTAAGACTTATAAAAACTCTTAGGAAATACGTTATTTTTAGTTCAAATTAGGCAAATAAAATTCCTCAACTTATGTTCTGCTTCAAGAAACAGAATTAAATTCTTTGAATCAATTTCCTAAGAGGTTTTTTTCTTAATCTAAACAAAAACACAAGAGAGAAACAGTTGTTAAAAAAAAAAAAATTAAAGGCAGGGCTGGAGAGATGGCCCAGGGGTTAAGAGCACTGACTGCTCTTCCAGAGATCCTGAGCTCAAATCCCAGCAACCACATGGTGGCTCACATGGGATCTGATGTCCTCTTCTGGTATGCCTGAAGACAGCTACAGTGTACTTATATATAATAAATAAATAAATCTTAAAAAAAAAAATTAAAGAGCCGGGCAGTGGTGGCACACGCCTTTAATCCCAGCACTTGGGAGACAGAGGCAGGAGGATTTCTGAGTTCGAGGCCAGCCTGGTCTACAGAGTGAGTTCCAGGACAGCCAGGGCTACACAGAGAAACCCTGTCTCGAAAAAACAAAACAAAGCAAAACAAAAACAAAACAAAAAATTAAAGGCTTTAATACATGTCATTTTTTTTTTAGATTTATTTATTTATATGTAAGTACACTGTAGCTGTCTTCAGATGCACCAGAAGAAGGTGTCAGAATTCATTACCGGTGGTTGTGAGCCACCATGTGGTTGCTGGGATTTGAACTCATGACCTTCTGAAGCAGTCGGTGCTCTTACCCGCTGAGCCATCTCACCAGTCCCCAATACATGTCATTTTTTTATCCAACAAGTTAGGAGGAGGAAGAAGGGGAAATAGGAGAAGGGGGAGGGGGAAGAAGAGAGAGAAAGAGGAAGAGGGAGGAGGAAGGGAGAGGAGGAGGGGAAGGGGAGAGAGGAGGAGGAGGAGCAAGGAGGAAGAGGAGGGAAGAGGAAGAAGAGGAAGAGGGAAGAGGAAGAGAAAGGAGGAGGAAGAGAAGGGAGAAGAAAGAAGAGAAAGAGGAAGAGGAAGAGGAGGAAGGGAAGGAAGAGGAAGAAGAAGAGGAAGAGGAAGAGAAGAAGAAAAGAAACCATACCTCTTTGAAGAATCTATTGAAGATAGATAGTCCAAATTCTCTTTGGTCCTCTTCAATGGTAACTTCGTACTCTGCCTGATTGGAGAGATTAGGAAAAAGACAAAGGTTAGTAATGCTACTCACAACAGTGTTTCATAAGGCTTTAAATTATCTGACCTATGAACTCATATGGTACCCTCAGAACCAGAAAGCAGCTCTATGGATTAAATTTAAATAGTTCTCCGAGAATGTAAGAGCAATACTGGGATAAAAACATCAATAATGGTAGGTGAGTTAATCTCCATTGTCAATTTGACTGGATTTGGACCCACCATGGAAATATATCTCTAGATGTTTCTATGAAGGTTTTTTTAGAAAGGATAAACCAAGCAGAAAAGACGTACCCTAAGCATGGATGGTACCATCCCACAAGCTGGAACCCCAGGCTGCATAAAAACAAGGAGAAAGCAGGGCTAAAGTGATGGTTCATGCTGGGCAGTGGTGGTGCACGTCTTTAATCCCAGCACTTGGGAAGCAGAGGCAGGCGGATTTCTGAGTTCGAGGCCAGCCTGGTCTACAGAGTAAGTTCCAGGACAGCCAGGATATACAGAGAAACCCTGTCTCAAAAAGCCAAAAAATAAGAGAGAGAGAGAGAGAGAGAGAGAGAGAGAGAGAGAGAGGGGGGGGGGGGGGGGGGGGGGGGGGAGAGGGAGAGGGAGAGAGAGAGATGGTTCAGCAGTTAAGCACATTTACTGCTCTTTCTGAAGACCCAGGTTCAGTTCCCAGAACCCACAGGGTAGCTATCAATAACCTGTAACTCTAGTTCCAGAGAAACCATCTTCTGACCACCAAGGGCATCAGATATACATATGCTTACATCCACACAAACATGCAGGTATTCACATTTAGAATAAAACAGTTGTTAAAGGTGAAAGCAAGGTGAAGAGCTATACTCATCTCTTGCTGCTTTTTGTTTGTTTTTGTTTTTTGTTTTGTTTTGTTTTGTTTTGTTTTTGAGACAGGCCTTCTCTGTATAGCCCTGGCTGTCCTGGAACTCACTCTGTAGACCAGGCTAGCCTTGAACTCAGAAATCCGTGTGCCTCTGCCTCCCAAGTGCTGGGATTAAAGGCATATTCCACCACTGCCTGGCTTGCTGCTTTTTCATATTCAAAAATGACTCACCAGGATCCAGAAAGGTTGTGTATGCCTTTAACCACAGCAATCAGGAGCTGGTGGCAGAAGGGCTGCTACAAGTTCAAGGCCAAGCCAGGCTACATTGTAAAAGCCCTGACCTACAAAGTGAAGTCCAGGCTAGTGTGGGCTACAAAGGGAGACCCTATCTCAAAAACAGAAAGGAGAGAAGAAGGGAAATATAACAAACATCAGAACAACGACCAACTCTGTCAGGCCCATTTTGTAATATTCAAAAGCATAAAACTGCACAGCACAATCCTGAGATGAATCACTCACCACTGCATCCAAGAATTCAATGCACCTTTTTAGATCTGGTTTTGTATCACAGAATTTTCTGAAAAGAAGTCTTCCGATTGGCTGTTTGTCACAAAGACTGCTAAAATCCTTTTCTGGGTAAAAGGGAGAAATAAGCATAGTAGTTACTACCCTCTAAATGCTGTTCTGAATCTACATTGTTTTTACTTAATAAGATTGTTTTACTTAATAAAGGGAAAAATAGTATTTGTATTATTATTTCTAAACTACTGTTCTGTTTACTAATTTAAATTGAATTATCATCACACAATCAAAAGACTAAAGCAGGGGCTGGGAGAGATGTCTGAATTGGTAAAGTGCTTACTACACAAGCATGAGGATCTGATTTTATATACCCAGCCTCCACATAAAAACCTGGGCATGATGGAGTGTTCCTGTAATCCCAGGGCTGAAGAGGCTAAAATAGACAGATAGTAGAGGTTCACTGGCCAGATAGTCTAGTTGAATTGTCAAGCTCCAAACTCAGTGAGAGACTCAAAAAACCTAAGGTGAAGATTGATCAAGGGAGATACCTAATATTGCTGTCTGGCTTCAACATGTACATATACAAACAAGTACAGATACATACATACATACATAAAACAAAACAGGCAGAACTGATTGCGGTGGCACATGCTTATAATGGCACCATTTGGAGGCTGAGGCAGGAGGACTATACATTCAAGGCCAGCCTGGGTTACATGATGAGATCCTCTCCCAAAATAAAAAGCCAACCAACCAACCAATTGACCAACCAACAGGCAGAGCCAAAGACACCCAGAACTTGTAAGGCTTTGTAAAAGTTAACTTGAAATAGAGTATTCTTCTCCAAAATGAAATATATAGGAGATACATAAGCCCTATGGGTGGCCATCCACAAGGAAGGCAGGCACATAAAAGGAACTTTCTACCACTGCACCTACCCTAGGTATCTAAATAAACTGCTTATGCAGCAATGTACTAAATAAGAACTTTAAAAACTTCTCTCCATCTTGA
Source organism: Mastomys coucha (assembly GCF_008632895.1). Taxonomy (NCBI): domain Eukaryota; kingdom Metazoa; phylum Chordata; class Mammalia; order Rodentia; family Muridae; genus Mastomys; species Mastomys coucha. Next base: position 29,079,386 of record NW_022196905.1, on the reverse strand, counting down.
TTCATGATACATTTTATACTTGCAAACAAAATTTAAAATAATTATGATTATTGATTTGTTTGTTCTTTTTATAATTTATGATTTTAACTTTCTCTTTTATAGTTATTTGCTTGTTTTTTCTTTTCCATAGAAAATATCTATCCCTGTCTCTCCTTACTTTAGTGATATTGTTCTAAGAATAAGACTCTAATGTTCCGGGGCTGGCGAGATGGTTCAGTGGGTAAGAGCACTGACTGCTCTTCCAAAGGTCCTGAGTTCGGATCCCAGAAACCACATGGTGGCTCACAACCACCCGTAATGAAATCTGATGCCCTCTTCTGGTGCGTCTGAAGACAGCTACAGTGAATTACGGCTGGAGCAAGCAGGGCCGGCAGAGGTCCTGAGTTCAATTCCCAGCAGCCACACACGATGGCTCACAACCATCTGTACAGCTACAGTGTACTCATACACATAAAATAAATAAAATAAATCTTTAAGAAAAAAGACTCTAATGTTCCAGCATTGTATCAAGAAAAATATAAAACAAAAACATTATGTCTAAAATAAGTCAACCTTCTGCAAGAAAGCCATGTTCAGCAGCAGAGGAAGGCAAATGAGAATAAAGTCTAATAAAATGTAACAATAAAACTCATTACTTTGTTTTAGTTTTGTTTGTTTTGTTATGAGGCAAGGTCTCACTATATAGTCCTGGCTGACCTGCAACTTCCTAGTAGCCCAGGATGGCTTCAAACTGACAGAAATATACCCGCCTCTGCCTCCTGAATATTGGGAATAAAGACGGGGACTACTGTATTGGCCCATTATTTTATACACTAATTAAAAACAAAAGAATAGAGGGAGAAAGGGGGAAAGGAAGGGAATGGGATGCAGGGAAGGGAAGAGGGATGGACGGGGAACAGGAGGAAGGCCAACTGCTCTCCTAGCACTAAGCTATGCTGGTTGTTTTTTGTCAACTAGATACAAATCTCCCTAGAAATATCTAAGAAGAGGAAATTTTCTCTTTCAGATTTATTTTATGTTTATGAATATTTGGAAGTTAGAAGAGAACACTGAATCTCCTGAAACTAGACTTACAGATCAAAGTTTGTGAGCCAGGCTGAAGAGGTGGGTCAGTGGTTAAGAGCACTCACTGGCTGCTTGCTCTTCCAGAGGTCCTGAGTTCAATTCCCAGCAACCACATGGTAGCTCACAACTATCTGCAATGGAATCCAATGGCCTCTTCTGGTATCTGAAGATAGCAACAGTGTATTCATATAAATGAAATAAATAAATCTTTTAAAAAAAAGGTTATGAGCCACTGTGTGGGTGCTGGGAATTGAATCCAGGTCCTCTATAAAAGCAACCAGTGCTCTAAACTACTGAGCCATCATCTCTCCAATTAAGAGAGATTCTTAATTGAAAAATGTCTCATAAAATTGGTCCATGGATAAGTCTGTAGGCCATTTTCTTGATTAATGATTGATATGGGTGGGCCCACTCCTGTGGGTGGTCCTATCTCTGGGTAGGTGGTCCTGGGGTATATGTAAAAGCAAACAGAGAGAGCCATAGCAAGTCAATAAACTGTTTTCCTCCACGACCTTTGCTTTAGTTTTTACCTTCGGGTTCCTATCCTGAGTTCTTGCCCTGACTTAGCTGGTTTCCAGTTAAGGTAAGTGAACAAACCATAACAAATCCCTCTGGTAAAAAGTTAATTAATATCAAGTAATTCTGGGAGTCTAAGCCATCCTTGTTTTAGATCATTAGGTTTAAACATGGAAATATCTAGGCAAGGGAGCTAGGGATTGGGTTCAATAGGCAGCGTGCTTATATAGCATGCACAGTGTCCTTAGGTTTCCTCTCTAGCATCATATACAACATATATGGCAGTACATGCCCATTAATTTTAGCACTTGAGAGGTAAAAGCAAGATCAGAAGTATAAGATCATCCTTGTCTACACACCAAATTCAAGCCAGCCTGGCCTACATAAACACATGCCTTAAAAATAATTATCTAGGGGGCTAGTGAGATGGTTCAGTGGTTAAGAGCACTGACTGCCCTCCTAGAGGTCTTGCATTCAAATCCCAACAAGCACATGGGGCTCACAGTCATCTGTAATGGGATCTGATGCCCTCTTCTGGTGTGTCTGAAGACAGCTATAGTGTACCCATATACATTAAATAATTAAGTAAATCAATCTTTAAAAAAAATAATTATCTAAGTAAAGCACTGAATTGTACACATTTATTCATTTATTTTTATAAGTCACCAGTTAACTCTCCAAGGTTAGGTCAGTTCAAAGAGGAACTCTGTCTCCACCTACAGGACCCTGAAATGTCCATGCCCACTGAAAGTCTAGGTGCTCCCTAAGCAAGAAGTTCATTGCTGAGGCTCAGTGCTACCCCTTCCTCTCCACTCTCCTTACTTCCCTGACACTGCCTGTGGTTGGTTTTAACAAAGAGGCCAAAATCATCTTTAGACTAGTTCTTCTGACAGCTCTAGCTCAGCCTGAGTTCTGGCTGAGTCTGTTCCTGTTGTGGTTGTTTCTCAACCCCTTAAGAGAATCCCTCTGCTGTGTAGAGAACAAGAAGTCTCAGTCTTCACTCTGCCTCAATGGAGTCAACAATGAAAAGGCTTGTCTTTGATTTACATTCTCTTGAAGTATTTGGAAGGCACTACCTCATGCAAATTGCAGTCTCAAGTCCAGAGCACGTTCACCATTTCACACTTCCCATTTCCCCTAGGAGGACACCTTGTGTTCCCCCAGCAGCACTTCCTTCAACACATGCTTCCTCTTAGTAACCTAACACAGGCTGAGCCCTATCCAGGGTACTGAGTGCAAAGGTTGTCACTTTCTCATCCTAAGTTATTTGGACAGCAGTCTCAAAAGCCAGGAAATCTTTGAAAATGGGCAGCTTTAGATCTCTGGCTTTCAAGTGCCATGAAGCAGACAAACCAAAAGTAGCACAGAAATGGGGCTAGGTGTGGTCATGATGCCTACTTTACATCAGCTTAGGCACATGGACTTAGGTCCAATCAATTTCCAGCCCAGTGGATACTTCACAACTGCTTTTAACTTCAGTTCCAGGAGATCCAACATCCTCTTCTGGCCTCAAAAGGCACTGCACTCTTGGTCACAAAGACAAGATACAGACATCTTTTTAGATTCACTTGGTTTTTTTTTTTTTTATATCTTTTTTGTCTTTTTGAGACAAGGGTTTCTCTGTGTAGCCCTGGCTGTCCTAGAACTCACTCTGTAGACCAGGCTGGCCTCGAACTCAGAAATCCGCCTGCCTCTGCCTCCCAAGTGCTGGGATTAAAGGCGTGCACCACCACTGCCAGGCGAGTCACTTGTTTTTAATTTAGGTATATGGGTAATTTGCCTGCATGCAATGTTTGTGCATATGTGCACAGGGCCTGAGGAGGCCAGAAGAACGTGTCTGGATCTGGAGCTGAAGACAGTTGTGAGCATCCATGTCAATGTTGGGAACCAAACCCGGTTCCTCTGCAAGAGCATCCAGTGCTCTTACCCACTAAACCAATCCTATAGCCTCTTACCCACTAAACCAATCCTATAGCCTCAATATATACTAGTTTTTATTAATGCAATCATCTTTTGTAACTGCAGTCTAGAGTCTCCGCTACATACACAAGACTAATGAAGTTATATGAAAATTTTATCAGGAAACTTCTGAAGCGAATGCAGAACTGAAGCAGTAGTAACATCTAAGTAATGTCAGACACCCTGCAGACGTAAGGAAGCACTTCTTACTCACCGATGGAGCATCTTAACTCAGTGCACATGCTGACTGGGGGAAACTTCAGCAGCTCTCTCCATTTTTTACTACGACCAGTCTTTTTGCTAAATCCTGTAAAATTTGAAAAAATAAAGATTTAGATTTCAAATTGTGTCTTGGTTTTGCTTTTAAGACAAATCTCACTATGTAATCCAGATAGGCCTTGAATTCTGGATCCTTCTGCATTAACTTCATGTTAGGGTCAGTCACACAGCTATGTCATCACACCTAGCCAAAAAAGGTGGGGGGAGGGGAACTGTTTCTTTACTAAAATATTATTAATATGATATTTACATTTCATAGTAACAATTATCCTATTGTTAATACTACTTTGGGTACATAAGATAAATACAAGTTTATAGTAGTTTGTCTTAAATAGATTATCAGCTCAGTAAAGTATAAAATTCTGTAGTTTCCATTTCCAAATTTGTAAACTAGATCTAACACGACACACTCTACACTGCTACTTATAAACATTGATTCAGCATTATTAAAATTATTAAAATTCATTTATATATCTACCATGTGTCAAACACTTTCAAAGCACTGGGAATGCAATGGCCAATTAAAAAACAAAACAAAGAGTTGGGGGGAGAGAGAGCTCAGCAGTTAAAGATGCACAATTCTCATGTAGAGTGCCTGAGCTTTACTTCCAGCTCCCATATCTGGTAGTTCACACCTGTAACTTCAACTCCAGGAGATCCATTATCTTCTGGCCTCTACATACACCTCCCCCCCCACACACACACTTAAAGGCAAGGGGAAGTAGGGACATACAATTTTTTTTTAAACTCTTAAGAAAGTAGAGTCTGGTGTGGAAGTAGAATTCCATAGTAAGAATACAGACATGTGTGGATGCCTGTGTTCCATTCCCAACAACAAAAATAAAACCCATCCTCTATATTCTTTTTAAATTTTTTTAGATTTTTTAAATTTTACTTTATTGTATCATTTTTTGCCTGCATTTATGTATGTGTACTATGTGCATGCCTAGAATCTATGGAGGTCAGAAGAGGTTGTCAGATCTTCTGGAACTGGAATTATGTACTGAGTTCCAGGAGAGCCAGAGCTATACAGAGAAACCCTGTCTCAGAAAAAAAAAAAAAAAAAAAAAAAAAAAAAAAAAAGAATGTTGAGAGGAGTAAAGACTATGAAGTTTTGGAGGGAAATTTCTAAAGCGAAGACTCTAGCAGACCTGTGAAGAATCTGTGGTGGCTGGTTAGCTGATGCTAAAGAATCACTGTAATTAACAAGAGACTCGAATCACTAAAGTAAACCTTTGGTTTGCTGGGACAGTGGATGTTGGTCAGCTGAGGCTAAAAAATCAGCTATAATTAAGAGAACAGCATCACTGCGGTGAGGTCTTATGAGAAGTGTTTCATCAGACAAGCTGTGTTCCAGAAGTGGCAGCTGAACTTGGTAGTGTAAGGCTCGCCCAGGTGGTACGGGTTTTGAAGGTGTGGAGTGGTCACAGAGAGCAGATGAGGCTCAGTGTGGCAGGGCTGGAGTCCTTGAAGAAGGTCCAGAAGAGGCTATTGGTGAAAGTGCAGCCCAGTTGCAGCAAGAGCCCCTAGCAGTTTTGGAGATGCCGTGGGATGGCCAGCAAGAACACCAGCAGCAGTAGAGTAGAGCCAGCCAGAACCTCAAAGATAAGCCGCAGAGGGCAACGCCAGAAACTTACCCAAGCCCTTTGGAGGAACCCAGAAAATCATGAGTGGATCCCACACATTAGACATTGAATTGCTTACACAGTTAAAATTTGGCTTTACTTTGATTTACTCTGGCACACCCTGGTTCTTCCCTTTTGAAGTAAGAAAGCATTTAACTAATTTTTTATTTTATAGGAGCCCACAGCTGAGAGATTATATTTTAAAAGTCTTTAGAACTTTAAGAGACTAAATATTTTGTAAATGTTTGAACTTTTAAAGGTTGTAGGACATTCTAAGTTTGTAAAATGTTTCATATTGGATTATCTTTATTAATGTGTGATCTTGGGGAGAACAAGAAAAGTAAAATGGTTGCTTAACAGTGATCTGTTTGTGCTGGGCAGTAGTCTCGAAAGCCTTTAATCCCAGTACTTGGGATGCAGAGGCAGGTGAAGCTCTGAGTTCGAGACCAACCTGGTCTACAGAGCAAATTTCAGAATAGCCAGGGCTACATAAAGAAACCCTACCTCAAACTCCCCCTTACCTCCCCCCATAAAAGGAAAGCAGATGGAGTAAGCCAAAAGGACCAGTGAACAGTACTCCTCCATGGCTCTGCATCAGATCCAGGTTCCTGCCCTGTCTGAGCTCCTGCACTGACTTCCCTCAGTGATAGACTGCCTGGAAGTGTAAGCTGAAATAAACCCTTTCCTCCCCAAGTTGCTTTGGTCATGATGATCCATCACTGCCATCGTAACCCTAAGTAGGACAAAGGCACTCATGATGAAACCAGAAAGGGGAAAAGAGCTAACCTGCAATGTTTTTAAAGGATCTGTTAAAACTAAAACTTTCCTTAAATCAGAGAAATTAAATCTTTAATCTCAAAACATTGCAAGACAAAACTCTACTGTCATCCGATAGTGTAACACAGCTTTAACTGTCAACTAAGACTCAGAAAACTGGGAAGAAGAAGTCCACATTTCCTGGAGGTCTGGTGAGCTTTGCCTGCAATGCAGTGGTCTGAAAAACCGTGAGATATATCAAAAGTAGCTCTGCTCCAACACATGAGGCAAGTATAGGCCCGAGGGCTCTTTTAGTCATCTTGGGCTCCTCACACACTCATTTTAAATCTTGAGACTAGAAGCTCTGAATTCAACAGCCCACTGTCCAGAGCGCCTTATGTTAACATGTTAAAAACACTCATTACTTTTCCTCACAAATTCAGCCTTAAAAAATAAATTAAATAAACATTTAATAAGCACTTGCCTGTGCCAGAGACTATGCGGTACTGCTTCAGCAGCAGCCATATCCCTAATGTCAAAAGGCCCTACCACACACCCTGGATCCATCATCCAGCATAGACAGCACTGGTCTGACCTTCATAGGTCAGCCCAAGGAGGACAAAGTTGCCACTGAGTAAGTCCACTGCCTGTTTTGGTGCTCACCGGCAGGTAACCTCTGAGATCTCAGGCCTCTGGCTTCCAGAAAGATTACTACTGTGGAATTTAAATAGACCTACTCATCTAGCTAGATGCCAGGCCCATGAATAGGGCTTAGTTTTAGGGCCTGGATTTCCCACATCTCTGGAAAATTCCTCAATCTTTTTCCTAAACAAGTGAGGGAACAAGTCTACGTGGCAGGCTTTGGTCGCCTCTCTCCCATCCTCGTTTCTCTACGGTGCTGGGGATTTAATCAGAGCCTTACACAGGTTGGTCAAATGTTCTACCTCTGATACACCCAGCGTCTAGTTTGTTGTTTTTAATTTCTATCCTGTCACCCAAGCTAGGTTCAGTCAGTGAAGGGTTGAGGACCAAGCCCTGGAATTTGTTCTTTGACTTCTCAGTGTGTATGTGTTCGTGTGTGTGTGTGTGTGTGTGTGTGTGTGTGTGTGTGTGTGTGTGTGCATGCATGCGTGTGTGTGCATGTTTTACCCATCTGTATTTGCTTCCCACGGCTGGCACTATGCCCTGGCTTTTTGCATGAATGCTGGTGACTGAACCCAGGTTCTTGTGGGTTTTAAAAATATCTATGCCATTGTAATAAAACCTAATGTAATATTCCCTACTCTCAGACACTGTAACCAGAGATGAAGGTAGAAAGGGAAGAAAAACCTAAAATTGATGAAATTTTATTTCCATTAAGAATCCCTTTCAAGGACCAATTGGAATTTGGAGTGAGAGACAAGGTGAACAGTCAAATGTTCTACTGAAAGAGAAAAGAGTGCATACTTCTGAGTCTTTCCTAACTGCCTTGAGAGAAAACCAAGATCTGGTTCTCTTCCCACTCATTCTTAGTTTTTCTATTCAATTAATACTATTATTTTGAATAAAAGTATTCAAAAATATTGAGAGTGATGTCTTTTTTTTTCATTCGTTTGTTTCTTTGATTTTACCTCTAGTCTCCACTACTCCATAGTTTGCACAGCCTATGAAGCCTAGACTGCCATTGTACTTAGGATCTTCCTGCTTCAAGCCTCCTCTCACTGCTCTTTGCTCACAAGGGTTTCAAAGCAATTAGTCTGGTATCTAATTATAAACACCACTCACTATAATTTAAGAAATTTCTTACAATGTTTCTTGTTAGGGTTTCCAGTAATGAAAGTTATATTGTCCAATTAAGATTCTTCTTCCCGAAAATCACTTGGAACATAAATGGACTTGTAATAATGGAGCTAAAACAATTTTAAAAAGGAACAACAACAACAACAAAAAGATCAAAAACATTTCTGTTGCTCATTTGTTTTTCTCAAAGAATATACTTCACATTCTGTACGGTGAACACATTGAAGCTTCGTTTTGTTTTGTTTTGTTTTGTTTTCCGAGACAGGGTTTCTCTGGGTAGCCTTGGCTGTCCTGGAACTCACTCTGTAGATCAGGCTAGGTCTTGAATTCAGAAATCCGCCTGCCTCTGCCTCCCGAGTGCTGGGATTAAAGGCGTGCGTCACCACTGCCCAGTTACATTGAAGCTTCTTAATAGCGTCTACTTCCCAGGCACCTTTGCCTGGGTAATCAAGAAACCCTAGAAAGTGTGCAATGCAGACCTTTCCATACTCTTGTCTTTCAGACTAGCAGCGCTGAGAATGGGATGGCACTCAATCAGCACCTAGTGCCTGTTAGGCTAGCGCTTCTGATTCAAAACACAACAAAAGTTAGCCCAGGATCACTGGCTGACACCCGCTAGGCTGCAGCTCCAACCCAGAATTGGATCCAGTAGAATCAAAACTCTCTCATTAGACAACGTAAAAGTCCCACGGAGATCAGGATTCTCTCAAAGACTAAAAGCTCCTAGGAAGCGCTCGCTACCTTCGGGGAGACCGGGAGGCTGGAGTGCACCCACCTTGACGAGCCTTCAGCAACAGATTGTTGGCCATGAAGTTCTCGAGGTCCATGATCCTCACCCTGCGCCGTCGTTGCTGAGGTTTCCGGCGTCGACTTTTTCGGGATCCAGGCAATGGAGACTGGGAAGACTGCAGGTGAGGAGATCCTAAAGCCACAGCAGCAGCCTCCGTGCATCCCTTATCCTTTGGGGGACGCGGCTTCTGGATGCTGGCCCTCCGCGACCGCCTCTGTCGCTTCTTCTTCCGCCTCCTCTGTCGTTGCCACCTCTGCCACCAGGAGCGCCGCCGTCGTCGCCCTCGCCGTCGCCGTCCTCGTCGCCGCAAAGGTAGGACAGGGGGAGACTCGTCTTGGGCTCCAGCTCTGTGGTTGTCCGAGTGAGGGGCTTCCGCTATCGGCGCCGGCGCGCGGTAGCTCGAGCTCCTCCTAGCATCATCACCCAGGCCCAGGGCGCGTAACTCTGTCCTCCGCGCCGAGTCCTGGGCGGCACTCAATCTTCGCCGCGCCCTACCCGACCGAGGAGCTTACCTTCTGGTGAGCCGTCTCCGGCGGCGACGGCTATAGCAGCCGCCGCCGCCGCAGCCGCCAGTTAACTCGCAAGGCAGCTGAGGCCCGGCTAACGGTTTTCCTCCAGAGGGAGCCCGAGAGCTCCCTCTCCGGGCGGCGTCGGAGAAGACTGCGGCAGCTCTCGGGACACTACAGATCCCATAAGGCCCAGCGCCAGGAAGTCGAGGGCGTGTGGCTTCCTGGGAGTTGTAGTCTTTAATCCAGTAGCGCCTGTTTAGTGTCATCCAGGACTTGTGTAAAGTCTCGCGAAATACGGGAAGCTGACGCGCTCATCGCGAGCCGAAGCTGGGTGTGGTTTTACGCCTGCATCCTCTGCACGAGTTTCTTGAGCTGCTTGGTCTTGTAGGCACTGTCGTCCAAAGTGTGGCAAAGTTAATGTCATGGGGAAAGCGAAGCGGACTGGGGCGCGGAGGCAGGTCCACAGAGCGCCCGCAGGGGCGTTCGGAGGCCCGGCGAAGACTAACCCAAACCCATTTGAAGTGAAAGTCAACCGGCAGAAGTTCCAGATCCTTGGCAGGAAGACGCGCCACGATGTGGGCCTGCCCGGGGTGTCCCGCGCCAGGGCCATCAGGAAGGTAAGGGGGTAGACACTGCCAGGATCTGCGTACTATGCCCAGTGGCTAGCCAAAGCAATTTGGGGACAAAAGATTTATTTGGCTTACACTTCTATTTTTCCATCATTGAGGAAATGAAAGTCAGGAGTCCAAACAAGGCAGGAACCTAGAAGCAGGAGCTGATGCAGAAGTCATGGAGGGGTGCTGCTTACCCGCTTGCTCTTCGTGGCATGTTCAGCCTGCTTTCTTAGAGAACCTAGGACCGCCAGCACATAGGTGGCCCCATCCACAAAGTCTGGACCCTCCGTGGTCAATCACTAATTAGGAAAATGCTCTTTGGGGCTTGCTTGCAGCCCGATCTTATGGAGGTATTTTTTCCAATTGAAATTCCCTTCTTTCTGGTGACAATACTTTGTGGCAAGTTTTCCTTAAACTAGCCAGCAAAAAGATCAAGACTGAGGCATACCACTGTCTCACCATTGCTTGATATCGAATACCCTTCCTCTGGAAACTCTCCCTCCTTGGGATCTTCCAGGTGTACATTCTTCTTGACTCTTCTTGGAGCCTTTAGGGACTAAGGCTTAGGCAGAGTTAATGACTTCTGAGCTGCCCTGTACCACTGTCCTGTAGGCTTTGACCATGACAGTATTTGACCCATGGATAGGGTTCACAGAGCATGCTCTTTGAATGTTTGGAAAATGTCCTTCCTCTGAATTTCATGAACTTGTCCCTTGGAATAGTATTTTTTTGGGATAACCTCATAGCTTCCATCCTTCTTGTACTTATGGCCCCATCTCAAGAGTAAACTGTACCTTCCTTTCAGAATCAGCTCAACAAATGACACTCTGTATGTAACTGCTGGTGTTCGTCTTTGCTTTAAAAAAAAAGAAAAAGTTTGTGGGTGCCCTTTGTGTTGCATGGCTTTAATCTCTGGGGAAGCAGAGACAGGTGCATCTCTGAGTTTAAGGGCTTTATGGTGAGACTCAAAACTTCCAGTTGAGTCTCAATAAATAAATAAAATAAATGAGTAGCAAAGGGCAGTTCATGGTTACTCTGAGAAAATTAATAGGTTAGGCTTATTGGTAATGTTTGTAAAGGAGATAAGTTAAGACTCTGCCTTTGCCCTTCACAGCTACTAATCTGTACTTTGCTACAAAGGATCCAGTTTACATGAGATCTTTAAATGGAAGGGAATTTCTTTTGAATTGGGTAAAATATCTATACTGCAAGGAGCTGACACTGTCCTGAATGTGGTCTAATGTATGCATTATAAAAAATACAAATGACTGACTAATAATTCACTAGCTTACACTATAGGCCAAGAATGGCAGAGGGAACATTTGAAAATAGAATAATGTGGCATCTAACAGAACTACATCTGCCATTTCTAGTTTCATGCAGTGTCCCTGCCCTTTGTACTGGTTATGAGCATTAAATAAAGTGACAAACTGTCTTCTCAACTTCACAGCCCCCTCTGATGGCCTCTTCAGTGACAATTCTAGAGCTTTTGTGTGAGAATCATTGATGTATGATGTGTTTTCCAGCGAACCCAGACTTTACTAAAGGAGTACAAAGAAAGGAACAAGTCCAATGTGTTCACAGACAGACGCTTTGGGGAGTATAATAGCAACATAAGTCCAGAGGAAAAGATGATGAAGAGATTTGCCCTGGAGCAACAGGTATGGAAAAAATGGCAGGAAAGTCTCTGTGATAAACTTTACACAAGGCCAGCCAAGGAAAAGGATGCTAAAGGGTGCTTATTGTTCATGTATGCCTCTGAGTTTGCCCACCGTGTACAAGGGGGATATGTCTCAACTGGTGTGTCTCATCTGGGTAGACAAAGGGGAAGGTACTTTCAAGACAGACTAGTTACTAGTAGATAAATAATTTTACGAGAACAAATAGTAAGTAGTGATGGGTACTGGAGTTGTTTAAGGTCCCTGCCTTCAGCTTTGTTGGATGGAGAACCATTGCCAAGGCGGATGACTGAGCAGGAGCTTATGCAATATGCAGTTGTGAGAATTTTCTCTACAAGTTCAGCGCAGATTTCTATCATCTTTCAAATGATCCAGAATAATTTTCAGACTGATTATGTTGTACTGTCATATTTCACATATAGTGGAAAATAACTAATTTTCTAGGAAATAAACATAATTTTAAGTAACTTTAACTAACTAACTTTAAAACTAACTTTAACCCTTTTTGTTAAGCGATATCATGAGAAAAGGAACATCTACAACCTAAATGAAGATGAAGAATTGACTCATTATGGCCAGTCCTTGGCTGACATCGAAAAGCACAATGACATTGTGGATAGTGACAGTGATACTGAAGACCGAGGGGCATTATCTGGTGAGTGAGGGTGCCGCTGCAGAAGCCTAGTAGCTTGGACCAAGGGACAGTGTGTTTCTTGTTGGACTTTCCCCTAAAAATGATGTTTTAACCTCTTGATGAACTGTGCAGGCTAGGGTTTTTGCTTTTGTTCTTTGTTTTGTGTGTTTGTCTTGGGGCTTTAGGCTGGTGTGTGTGAACGATGCCTTTGGGGCTGAGAAAGCACATTAATACCAGTCTCTCAGTTAACTCTCACAAATAGCCAATTTACCTCTAAGCACAGAGTTAGAGCTGTGCAAGAATCCACCTCACTGACTTAGCAAGAGCTCTTCCTCATTGCCTAAATGTTCATAAATTCTGACCTAGTAGATGTAACCATGGCATGCGTGTTGGACTGTTAGGTCAGCTTTGTGCACGAACTGATATTTAGCCTGTGCCTGTAGGTAACAACAGGAAGCAGATTGAATATTGACCTTAACGTTAATATACGACTATATCAAATAGACCAAATTTACAAGGAGATTCAGGAATTAGTCATTCATTCATTAATAGTTTATGTGACAGGCAACGTTCTTAGTTCTGGGAAAATGTGAGAGAACAAAATACCAAGAGCTTAACATTGGCAGTTGATGTCAGATGGCAGACTCAGATGGTAAGCAGTTATATCTGTAAATTGTCTGTCAGAGGTGAAAGTGCTATGCAATGAGAGATATGCCCCAGGAGATGGCTGGGAATGCCATCAGGTAGATATTGCCAGGCTCACTGAAGGTTGTACAGAAACCTTATGAGCCAGGAGCCTTCCCGTGGGAGAAACAGTTAATGTGGAGGGTCTGGAGTGGGAACTGATGGAAGCCTAGTGGCTTGGCAATAGGAAGAGATAGCGGTTGGTTGACAGCAGAACCATGTGGACAAGGTGAACCACTGAGCTGTTTATGTCAAGACATTCCATTGTCTGATGGGACACCCTGACAGGATTTACTAGTAATTTGGATATGAATGGGGTTGAGAAAGGGGAATGGGGTGGCTGTAAAGGTGTTGGCCTAATTCACTGAGAAGATTGGATCGACATTCAAGGACATTCACTGAAATGAGGAGAATTTTTACATAGATTTAGAGGAGTCTGTGGAAAAACATCCATGGTCAGCTGTAGAGATAGAAACCAGAGGCCACCAAGTGAGCAAGGACACGCAGAAAAATGGCATGGGTTGGGGAGGTGCTCAGTGAGTGTGAGGGCAAGCATGAGCATCCCTAACACATAAAGAAAGGCCAACTGTGGGGCCAGCAGGACCACTCAGTGAGAACGATGGGCAGGCTCCTCAAGCCTGGTAATGTGAGATCCAACAACTCCAGAGTTCTCCTCTGACCTCCACATGTGTGCTGTGACATGTAATCCCGCTCCCCACTCCATTCGTACACACACTAATAACTACAATTTTTTAAAAACATCAACACAAAGAAATCTTGGCACTGTGGAGACAGAGGCAGGAAGATCCCTGGGGCTGGTAGGTAGTTGGCTTGGGTTCAGGTTCAGTGCGAGAGCCTGTGCTAAGGCAATAGGAGGAGTACAGTAGAGCAGGACACCCTGTGTCTGCGAGTCTTCATTCAAACACGTAATCAAAACAGAAAGAGAGAAGAGCTGAAGCTTGAAGAGTCAGAGAAGGCAAAGAGAATCTGTTGAGGATGCCCTGGGCGTGTTGGCTGGAAGCCAAGTAGATCACTTTCTGCAGAGAGTGGAAGATGAAGAAGACTAAGAGCTGGCTTGTAGGTCAGTGAGACTCTGCAGAAGAGCCAGGGCAATGCCAGAAGACAGGGAGATGAAAATGAGGCAGATGACGCTGGAAACTTTTCTGTGAGACCAAAAGTAGAAAAGGTGGGATGAAGTTGAGCTTTGTCATAACATGGAAGCAGTAAAGATCTGATGTGATAAAGTCAGAGAAATTGATGGGTGTGTGTGGGGGTGTGTGTGCTAATGCCATCACTTGAGAAACTGTTTGATCCCCAAAACCCACATAAAGGTAGAGTGAGAGAACTGACACTCAACAGTTGTCCCCTGACATCCACTTGATTGCCATGACACACAGGCCCACACTCACATATAAAAAGTTGTTTTTAAAGCTGCCCTTAGAGAAACATTGACAAGAGTTCTACCCAAAAGTGGCTGCAGAGGTAGAGCCTGGGCTTCACAATATCTTTTGCTGTCTGTTTCCAGCTGAACTGACTGCTTCCCACTTTGGTGGTGGGGTCCACAGGAATACCTCTCAGGAGGGTGAGGATGGAGACAAACCAAAGACACGGAAAGAACTGATTGAGGAGCTCATTGCAAAGTCAAAGCAAGAGAAGGTGGGCTGCTTACCGTTCTCAGTGTGGACTGCTCCATAATGTGTCAGACTTTCTTCCCATGGGCACTTACCAGCTGGATTTCATTCCTATCTGAACTTAATATAGGACCGTTCATTTTGAAAAGGAATATTCTAGATCTCCATTAAGCTTATACCTCTGATGTTTTTGTTGGCTTTAGTACTTGTAAAACAGTATGGGTTATTAAACTTGCAGGTCCTGCTCAGAGTTTGGATATGTAGTAGGAGGAAGTTATTTCTGTTTGACTTAGAGATTTCCACTTGCTTCTTGTCCTTTATTTCATGTTGATGAGTTTCATAGGAGGTGGGTCATTGTGTGTGTTCTTAGCCTTGATTCCAGGCTACTCGTGAAAGTCTAATAATAATGGTGTGTGGCTTGTATTTGCTGGATTTTTTTCCCAGAGGGAAAGACAGGCTCAACGAGAAGATGCCCTTGAGCTCACAGAGAAGCTAGACCAAGACTGGAAAGAAATCCAGATTCTCCTGTCACGAAAACCTAAAAAGTCAGAAAACAAAGAGAAAAAGGAAAAAGCCCAGGTGGGTAGCACCCTTCACTTCACAAGAGGCTACAGTGAGCTTCTGTTGACTTCGACATTTTAACATCTTTGGTTCTTAACTGTTAGGGCGGGTTTTAGTATGTGTGCAAACTTGGGGCCACGAAGCCATTTTGCTGGCCTTACAAATATTCCTTGTTTTGTTTTATTTTGTTTTTTGTTTTGTTTTGATTTGATTTGATTTTAGACAGTTTCTCCATGTAGCCTTGGCTGGCCTAGAACTCTATGTAGACCAGGCCTGCCTCAATTTTACAGAAGTCTCCCTACTTCTTCCTCCTGCTGGGAATAAAGGGCTGTGGTGCTGTGCCCAACTTTGAGTTAGTTTGTCTCATGTTTGTTACAGGGTGGCAGTGAGCACAGGTTACCTTTTTCTCTGCCTTAGGTGAGGGTAGAACGTGGGGAAGCTGAGCTTCGGTTACAGTCCTTATATCCATGTATAGTGAGTTTAATGCTTCTTCGCTTTTCCTCTTGACAGTGATGTTTTTACCAACGGTACGTTTGTTTAGTAGCAAGATTGTACTAAGGAAACAGATTTGACTAGGCAATGTTGCAGCGTGGCCATGCATGTGCCTGTGAGTCAGCCGTATCCGTGCTGTGACTCTGGTAGTTTCCATGTTTTAGGCTTAGTACTCAGGTGAGTGGTGTTTATTTTTGTTACAGCTGTACATTTGTTAGTTTGAGTGGTGGTTGGGTGGCCCTTTTATTGATTTATTTATTTATTTTTGAGATCGGTTTCACCAAGAGTGACCTTGGCCTCCTGCTACCACCTTCCAAATGTTGGGATCCCAGGCATGCTGTTATGCCTAGCAGTTGATATGTTTTAAGAATAGTTTTTGCCTCCCAAGTGCTGAGATTAAAGATGTATGCCACTGCAATATGAGGCCAGTCTGATCTACAGATCAAGTTCCAGGACAGCCAGGACTACACAGAGAAACCCTGGTTTAAAAATAACACATAATAATATATATATGTATATATATATCATGTAAATTATGTAATATATAAGTATATAAAATAATAATTTTTTATGAGCAGAAATGCCTTCATGTCTACCTACTTTTCAGTTTTTAGAACAAATTAAAACAGCTTGCTTGCCTTTATTTATTTATTAGGGTGGGGGAATAATATGCGCATGCATGTGGGTACTTGTGGAGGCCAGGGGTGGGCAACATCTTTTCTGGACCTGGAGCTCCGAAACATAGATAGAAGCCAGGGACTCTGGTCCTCTGCAAGAGCAGCAAGTACTCTTTCTTTTTGTTTGTTTGTTTGTTTTGATTTTTTTGAGACAGGGTTTCTTTGTATAGCCTTGGCTGTCCTGGAACTCACTCTGTAGACCAGGCTGGCCTCAAACTCAGAAATCCGCCTGCCTCTGCCTCTCAAGTGCTGGGATTAAAGGTGTGCATTCACCACTGCCCGGCAGCAAGTACTCTTTCCTAATCGAGGCCTGATCACTAGCCCCAGGAACAGTTGTCTGTGTAGAAGAAAAGACCGAGACATGGTTTCTCCCCTTTCTTATATATGGTGTCTGGTCATTAATGGAATGTTCTTTACTTTTTGTAAACAGTTCTGAAAAACATGATCTTTTTCCCTTAGCCTGATGCATATGACATGATGGTTCGTGAGCTTGGCTTTGAAATGAAGGCACAGCCCTCTAACAGGATGAAAACAGAAGAGGAACTAGCAAAGGAGGAGCAAGAGAGGCTCAGGAAGCTGGAGGTATGGGTGACTTGTAACTGAGTGGGTGGGAGCTGGACATCCAAGAGGCGCAGCTCCCTCACGTGAGGCCTGAGTTTGGCAGACTCTTTTATAAACTTTTCTGCTCTATCTTGGAAGATGGGCTGGATTGCGCTGTGTTTAAATTTTACGTTGGTACAGACATAAATGTCTTTTTCATTTGTAAGATGATCATGTGAAGTAAAATACACACAGTATATGAGGCCTTTCTTTGTAACAGTCTCTCACAAACAACTGCTGGCCCTGGAGTGAGTTCGTCACCTTCTAAACCATTGTCTTTGCATTCAGGGTCTTGGTTTGTTGTGTTTAACGGATACTGTGCCGCTGGCTGCTTTGGCATCTGCCACGGGCCTCCTTGGTGCCTCAGTGTCTGTAGAGATTTGATGAGTACCACTTGTGACTTCTCTCTTCTTACTGCCTTAGGCTGAAAGACTTCGAAGAATGCTTGGGAAAGATGAACATGAAAACAAAAAGAAACCAAAACATACATCAGCAGACGATTTAAATGATGGCTTTATACTGGATAAAGACGACAGGCGTTTGCTTTCTTACAAGGTAAGGTGTCCCCCGCCCCCTTTAAAAAACACATTTTCTAGTATTCGTTCAGGGGTTCACTATGCCTGGAATATTGAAACCTTATAAGCAATTTCTGTCACATCTCTTATACTTACGGCATGGCAGGTGCCAGCTTTTAAAGAGAAGATGGCACCATTGATGTGGTCCTTCCGTCTAGAAAAGAAGCTGGAGCAGAGCCACACAGAGTAGGCTTCTTTTGCTGTCCCTACGTTGTTGACATCTGACATTCATTCCCAGTGTCTTCTTTAAACTGATGATCTGTTTGAATTGGTATATTATTGATAGAGCTAACTCATGATTGATAATTGTTACTGGGTTTTGATTTGGGGGAGTAAAGTATAGGTTCTTGCTGTGTTAGCCCATGCGAGGCTGGAACTCACTACTACTCTGCCTTCTAAGTCCTGGGACTAGAGGGATGTGCCACCATGAATATTTTTGAATGAAGTAATTAGTTCCAGGTGCCATTTGTTTGTTGTGTGATGCTGGGGGCTGAAGCAGGGCTTCATTTGTTAGGAATGTACTCTCTGCCTCTAAGTTATATCCTTGGTACTGGTATAGTTTAGTCCAGAACATTTATAAAATACCAGTGATTTTTAGACTGTATTAGCCAGAGCTCAGGGAAGGAAAATAGGCAGGCCTCCTGTTTTGAGAAGGGTCTGATATATAAAACTGAGTGTTGAAAGTACCAAAAAACCCAGGTGGTGGTGGTGATACCTTTAATTGTAGCACTTGGAAGTCAGAGGCAACTGGATCTCTGTGAATTCGAGGCCAGTCTGGTCTACAGACCTAGTTATAGGGCAGCCAGGGCTATACACAAAAATCTGTCTCAAACAAAACAAAACTACCAAAAAAGCCACTTACATGAGCAGGTCCAGCCCTGAGGCACTGTTGTCTGCTGTTCCCTACCCTCCAAGCCCTCACAAGATACTGTTAGCATTTCACTTTCATAAACTCTGTGGCAAAACCCAAATTTTTCCCAGTATCCCAGCTCAGGGTTTTCTGGGAGGCTGCAATAGCCTCTACTAGAAGTTTAAGAGGTTGGACCACCTTTTGCTGAACCCTGGCAAAGGCCTTATTGATGGGAATCCATGCAAGAGAAAATGACCATATGGGTTGGACGGGAAGTCCAGGGGAGATAGTAGGCCCAGGCATGTGTGTTCCTTAATAATCGCCACAAATGGGCACTAAACCATGCTGCCTCCTCCTGAGAGCAGGCCTTCCAGACTTAAAGACCTTCTCTCAGCCTCCTCTCTCAGTGCCCCGTACCCTGTCACAGCTCTACAGAGGACCAAGCTTCAAATGCATGAACATTCAGAGAACTAACCAAAGCACTGTGGGATAGCAGAGCTTTAGTTCCTGTGGCATAGGGTGCCTCAGGGAAGTGGACAAGGCAGCCCAGGCAGATGGTGTTCTGGTGTGGCTGCAGAGTGTTCTAACTGTGGTCACTATGATCTTCTAGGATGGGAAGATGAACATTGAAGATGTCCAGGAAGGCCAAAGCAACGAAGCAGATGGCCAAGAGAATGACCAGAAAGAGGGAGAAGATGAGAGTGAGGAAGAGGGGGAAGATGATGAGAGCCATGAGGACCCAGAAGACAGTGAGGACCCAGACAGCCACTCAGACCTAGAATCTAATACAGAAAGTGATGAGGAAAACGATACACCAAAGAAAGAGCAACGTCAGACTCCTGGAGGGAAGTTGCCAAGGGATAACCAGAAAGCTCAAAAGGCTGGAGCTGAGCTGCCCTATATCTTTGCAGGTAAATAGTTAGTTGGTTTCTCTGTTTTCAGGCTGGGATTCATTCCCAGCCTTGTTGGGTTTTGGTTTTTTTCTAAATAATAGCCACAGTGTGTATTTGCAAGTCTCCCTCCCTGGTGATGCAATTGTGAGTGCATGGTCACATTCCCACTTGTGATATCTTTGCTGTGTGGCCGGTTGTCATTCCTGGTATCTGTGGGTCTGCATATTAGCATGACTCTTCACATGAGTTCCATGGCCACAGAGAGTTCTGTGGCTGCACAGATGAAGCAGGCACCTTTCTTTCTGCAGCAGGATGTAGATTAGATTCCCGGGCCATCGGTACAAAGGCTTTACACCTGGATACAACCAATGCCTTTTATCAAATGTAGCGTTTTTTGATCTGAAACATAGATGAAAAACTCTCCAGATATAGCTAGCAACCCACTTGTTTTGTGACTGAAGTTTAGTTCCAGAAAAGAAAACTGATGAGCAAAGCTGGCTTCCAGGGAGGAGACTTGATGTATGAGTCTCAGGAAATGGATTTGCTTCACACATGTATTCCAATCCTGTCTGACATCTATACTGAAACCAGCACTGAAATTGCCACAGAAATGCTTCATGGTTTGGGTCTTCAGGCAAATTACTACTTGATGAAATCCATAGGTTCTTTCCTTTGGGACTGTCCTCGGGTACATGATTTGAGTATCGTCATTTAAGTAATGTCAGACTCCCTGGATAAGAGCAGACATGTATGAGGTTAAATAAATACCTTATATAACATTAAAGTTAAATAACTTTTCATAAAGTGAAGAAGCTGTGCCTAGCTGTGTCAGTAGCCATGTGGATTGTTGTCCTGTCGAACGCTTAACTGTGAAATATGTTCTGTGTTTTTGATAGCTCCTGAATCCTTTGAAGAGCTGAGGTTTTTATTATCAGGAAGATCAATGGAAGAACAGCTTTTGGTGGTGGAGAGAATTCAGAAGTGCAACCATCCAAGTCTTGCAGTAGGAAACAAAGCAAAATTGGAAGTACGCTGAGATAAATACGTTGAGTGTTGGAGTATTAGCATAGTCCTGTTTCTGTGAATGTTAGACTTACTTGGAGGTACACAGTACCAAGTGCCTCGGTGTTTGCTCAAGGCCTGCCTCCCATTCATTATCACTGTGGTGACACCAGAAAACACTTAATGAGGAGCAGGGAGCCACACGTGGCATCAAGCTCCTCTCTGCCTCAGAGTAGCCCTGTCACCCGCATTTCACAAGTCAGGAAACTGAGACTCAGCCTTTCATGTGGCTAAGACTTGGAATGAATGAGTTGCTGTTGGCTCTGTTCCTTACAGGGATTATCATGTCCTTATCTAGACCATGCAAGACTGAGACAGCTTTCTTCTTTTATTTATTTATTTATTTATTTATTTTTTGGTTGTTGTTTCTTCCATTTTGTTTGTGAGAAAGGGTCTTACTCTGTCTTTGGATGCCCTGGAACTCACATTGTAGGCCAAGCTGGCCTCAAACTCTCAAAGATCTCCCCGTCTCTGCTGGGATTATAGGTGTGCACAGCCACACCCAGCTTTGTTTTGTTTTTGAGAGGGGTCTCATACTTTGTGACCAGAGGGCTTTAAACTTTTGTCTGTCTCTGCTTCTGAGAACTGAGATAATTGGCATGAGTTACCTACGATGCCTCGATGATTGTTTGGTTTTAATAAATTATACACCATCCGCCATTCCATAAAGAACATGTCCTATCCTTAGCTGTCTTTCCTCATCTGTGTCCAGCAGTTTCTAGCAGCTTCTTTTGTTTATATTCTCCTGAAGTCCTGGGTCCCGCTGGGCTCTGGCAAGCGTGCAGGTGTTCTGGGAGTTGTAGGCTGTGGCTTAGTATTTGGTATTTGTCACTGAGTGATCTCCCAATCTGTGTCCCTGCAGAAATTGTTTGGCTTCCTTTTGCAATACATAGGAGATTTGGCTACAGACAGCTCACCAGACCTCAAGACCATCGATAAGTTGGTTGTGTAAGTAAAAATGTTTGTATCAAGAGGAATACGGGGCTGAAATGGATGTTATCTGATGTTATAATACACATTTGGTGTCATTGTGGCAGTCAGTGGCAGTGTGACCTTAGCAGGCAGGTGACTGTCCTCAGAGCAGTACAGAGATCGCACAGCACATACCCACTGCCATGACTCGCTCACAACTTTCCCCTCTGACATATGCTACCCATGCAGGGATGAGATAATCTTAGTTTACCGACAAGTTGACTCCAAAACAAAGCTAGCGAGCCTTCAGTTTACAGCAATAGTACATTAGTTTGTGTTTGTTTCATTGGCACTGAAGCCTCACACCCCCTCTGGGTAGGTTTAGAGGCATTTGGTCCTTGCCTCACTGGAACCACACAGGAGGTGCTTGGCTTGAGTCTGAGGGTGCCTCCTGAGAGCATGTCCACCTGTCGTGCCCATGGGTGGCTATAGAAGCTTTGACCTTAGGCACAGTTGTAACCTGTGACCCCTGTGGTGTTTCCCTGCTCCCTCTATGGTGGCTGGAAGGTCAGAAGAGACAGATCCCTGTCAGGAGCTGTGTACTGGCATGTGGGATAAGGGAAAGTCTGCACCTGGAGGCGGCGCTCTCAGGCCACTCCACTGCATAACTAGCCTGTCTGTCACCTGCATGTGCATAAAGATGCTCTTACACAGTGTTTGTGTGGAGAAATAAGCACATATGTGAAGTGCTATGGCAAACACTTAGACTATGCTCCCAACAGTATTGATATTATAAACAGCCATGGTACCTCATATATCCTACCACCACTTAAACACTATGACCAGGGTTTTAGAAAATGGCAAAAACCGTATATATTATTGTAAAATGCTACTTGAAATGTCACCTGGACCACCAGAAAGGTCAGCCATCAGTAAGAAAAGTGGACTCTTCAGGCTGGCTCATTTCAGCAGTAGAGTACTGCCTACTATGTATAAAATGGGGTTCAGTGCGCAGCCACCACAAAGCAAAAATGCATATCCATCTGCAGACTACCTGTTCTTCTTTGCTGAGTCAGCAACTGTATAGGAATATAGTTTTGAAATTTGGTGTTTTGGTTATTTGCTTTTGTTATCTAAAGTCATCTCTGTTTGTTTAACAGGCACTTATATAATCTTTGCCAGATGTTTCCTGAGTCTGCAAGTGACTCCATAAGATTTGTTCTCCGAGATGCCATGCATGAGATGGAAGAAATGATTGAGACCAAAGGCCGGGCAGCATTTCCAGGGTTGGATGTGGTAAGCAGAGACAGGGTTCATCAGATCATTTCTTTGCATCCACTGGAAACCAAGTTTATTTTGTGAGTCATACAGAATGGTTGGCATTGCCTTCCATGCTCATGGCTTTGAGAGGTTCACTGTCCCTTAGGTGTCCAGCCTGTGAGCCAATGTGTCCCATATTTCCTATGAATGTGGCTGGATACATTTGTAGATGACAGCACCATGTTGAAAGGTGACAGCTTGAATACCCCTGGTAGACCTTCCAGAGTGATCTGAGAGAACTGCAACAAACTATGAGAGTCTTCATTCTTTTCTTTTTTTTAACTTGATTTTTTTTTTTTTTTTTTTTTACTTTATATCCTGCTCACTGCCTCCCATAATCCTTCCCTCTCCCTCCCCTTTCCGTTCTCTGAGAGCATATGGGCTCCCCTGGGTATCTCCCCACCCTGGCACTTCATGTCTCTGGGAGGCTAGGTGCTTCCTCTCCCATTGAGGCCAGGGAAGGCAGCCCAGCTAGAACATACCCCATGTATAGGCAGCAGCTTTTGGGATAGCCAACACTCCAGTTTGGGACCCACATGAAGACCAAACTGCACATCTGCTACATCATGTGGGAGGCCTAGCTCCAGCCAGTGAGTGTACATTCTAATGATTGATGTATAGGAGAATTCTGGCTACATAGGGCTATGTCAAATCATAATGGTAGAGATGGAGTTTAAGACAAACAAATCCACTTTCTGCAGGGTGATTCTAGCTTGTGTTCTTTTCTTTCAAATGTTGAGAAATATTTAAAGTCTCCAAGGTTTTAACAATTTTGTCGTACTCTCGTGCCTTGTCTTTGACTGAGTTAGCACCTTTGAAGAACACTCAGAAGTGCTGGCTACTTCATTTTCTTGTGTTTGTGTTGAAATGAGTCAGCAGTGACTCACAGGTGCTTAATTATTAAGTTTTTGTTAATGTTTTTTATATGCATGCTGAAAGATGGCTGGCCTGAGTCAGCTTACTAGTTAGGTGGGTCTTCTTGACCCTCCCCAGCTCACTTCTTATACATGCCTACTTGAGCCAGGCTGTTGAATACAATTGTAGACATTAATTTGGGGTCCTTTCAAGCCACGTGGTCATGTGTGGGTTCTTTATCCTCTCTCGGCATCTCTTTTGTTGGGGGAGGGGGGCGTGTTAATTATAATTAGACCTGCTCAGATACCTCAGATAAGCTAATATGAGTGTTCCTGATACACTACACTAAACTTCCCATGACCTGTAGGTCCCAGGACACAGCTGCTAGTACAGTAGCAGCTCTATAGCTCATACTGTGGTTCTGTTGCTGCTGCTCTAAGGAGCTGTAATATATAAGAGGTTTGCCAGCCATGGAGCTAGCAGAGCTCTCTTTACACCTGACCTCAAATTGGGGTAGGGATCTAGTCATTCTGCAGTGATAGTCCCTGCCTGACCAGAAGGAAGTGAGTTCTGTTAGTGTATGCCTGCTGGCTTCTAAGTATGCTTGATCACATTGGCAAAGCTCTGTGTTCACTGGAGGGTTTCCTGGTGCCTTTGGCTATTCTTGCTTTCATATCTGCTTGGAATAGAACTACTGGCTGCTGGGACATGGCTTTACCCTACCAAGCAGACACAGGATATCACTTAGTGTCCGATGAGACAAGCACATCCCTAGCTTTGTTACCCTGAAGCCCCAGTTCTTCAGGCTAGAGGTGAGGGTTGAAGACCTTTCTGAGCTCACAGGGTAGAGCAAACCCATCCTTCTGGACATTCCAAATGAGTTGGGCTACATGTGGGAAGGCATGGGAGTGCTGGTGTGTCCTGGGAGGCATTGAGAGAGGCCCTGGCTTATGCTGTGGGACGTTTTTAAACATCACTTTCCCTTTAATTTGTACTGAAACACTTCCTTTCCAGCTCATTTATTTGAAAATCACTGGGCTGTTATTTCCAACCTCTGATTTCTGGCATCCAGTTGTGACCCCTGCGCTGATCTGTATGAGCCAGATGCTTACTAAGGTGGGTGCTCTCTTCCAAAGGTAGGTGGAGTCAGCCCCACATCTTGGGACTATATTAAACAAGAGTATACTTTCACATCTTAACAGCCTGTAGTCTAAATTACAAGTGACATAAGGGTTCAAGCTTGAACAATATAGACAGCCTGTCTTAAAATAACAAAAGATAAGTCCATAGCTATTGACCATTAAGATTTGGCATAAAATTGGTCATCTTAAAGGGCTTATGAGAACCTGTGGAGATCAGGAGTTCCAAGGTCCGACAGCAGCCTCGTCCCAGTCCCAGAGCTCCCTGCATGAGCTATTCCAGATAGAGCTGGGTGGAGAGAGCTGGGGTGGGAGGCTTAACTCAACAGTGTAAAATTATATGTGGAGTGTGACTCCAAAACAGACTTTCAGATAGTAGTAGTTACCGAGTCTGCAGGGCTTGTGTTCAGTCTGTCCTTTTCCTGTATTGACACAGTGCTTACCATGCCCCGTGACCGTGTAGCCTTCATAATCACTAAGCCTTTTTATCAGAGGGCAGGGCTTCCTCCCTGTGATTCTCAGTGGGGTTCTAGTTGTCTGCCCAGTCTCGTGCTGTAGAACATGGATCCAGAGCAGTAACTTCCTGTGGGTTCCTTCCTAGTGTCCAGTCCTGTCCCTACAAGATGTGATAAAGGGCTTGTTTGTGTGCTGCTTATTCCTGGAGTATGTGTCTCTGTCTCGGAGGTTCATCCCTGAGCTTTTAAACTTTCTACTTGGGATTCTTTATATAGCAACTCCAAACACGAAGAGCCAAGGTGAGTTGATTATAGAGACTTTTAAATATGCAGTAGAGTTTTAGAGTATTTTATAGGAATTCTGGAAAGTTGAGAGAACATTGAAAAACCTCTGGAGTCTGCAATCCAGGAACCATCGATCTTTCTCTGGGTCAGTGTGTGTGCATGCATATACACATTGCATACCGACCTCAAACTTGGGCGTTCGTCTCTCCGGGGATGATGCTTAAAGCCCTGTAAAATATTGCAGCAGATTTCAAGTGTTGGAATTTAAGTATTTGGGACTAAATCAATTATGAAAATTAATCTTAACTTCCTGTTTCGCACTTTTAGGGAGGAGGGATAATAAGGATTGAGCCCCTCATCCTCCCCTGTTTTTATTATTAAGATACAGTCTCAGCCAGGTGTGGAGATACATGCCTTTAGTCCCAGTTGCAGAACTTGGGAGTCAGAGGCAGGTGGATCTCTGAATCCAGAGTCAACCTTGTCTTCAGAGCAAGTTCTAGAGCAGTCAGGGCTACACAGAGAAACCCTATTTAAAATAGCAGCAACAATAATAATACAGTGTCTTTTTCCTAGGCTGGTCTTAAATCCCTAGACTCGCCGGGTGGTGGTGCACGCCTTTAATCCCAGCATTTGGGAGGCAGAGGCAGGTAGATTTCTGAGTTTGAGGCCAGCCTGGGCTACAGAGTGTGTTCCAGGACAGCCAGGGCTATACAGAGAAACCCTGTCTCAAAAAAAAAAAAAAAAAAAAAAATCCTTAGACTCAAATGATTTCCTGCCTCAGCCTTCCACGTAGCTGAAACTGCAGGTGTGTACCACAACTCGCAGCTCTTTTTACTATATATGGCCCAGCAGTCAGGTGCCCTCATCTGAAGCCAAGTAGGGACTCAGTTCAGTGCTCCAGTTGCCACCATCCCTTGGATTTCTTGTCATACGACGTTCCTGCACAGAGCTCCCACGTGGTCCTGCTCTACAAACACTGCCTGCCCCTGGGTATCAGGCTTGGCCTAAGAACAAGCCATCTAGCTTGACCTCTGTCACAGATCAGCATAGGTCCCTGGAAAGGATACTGCAGTAGAACTAGTAGGTACTAGAATGCAGTCAAGAAGGTGGTGCCTTGGCCTAGTAGGAGATTGAAATAAGCTGACTATGTGCCCAGCCACTTCCATTTAACCATGCCTGAGCTCTGCCCCAGCATGTTCCTCTACCTCCATCACGAACTGATGTTTCCAGGTCTTTGCTAATATCTCTCTTGTTCATCCTCTCAGCCTGCTCAGACCTCTGGTGAACTCTGCCTACCCACTCTCCAGCATTCTGGCTGCTCTTCACTCTATTTTGGTTATGGAATTTGTTTTGCTTTCTCTATATCTAGTTCATTTATCTGTAAGGGTGCTAGCATGTTATCCCTACAAGGATAAGGCTGTCTTGATCATAACCTAAGTGCTTAAACCATGTGTATAACCTGAATAAGGCCATAGGAAGTGTGTTGCTAGCAGGCTTCCCAGTTAAGTTAGGTGCATTGCCTTCCCCATCCCCTCTGGAACTTTCCCCACGGGTATCCTGTCTACTTGTTTATTTATTTACTTGTTTGTTTGGGTTTGGGTTTTCTTTTTTTTTTTTTTTTTTTTTTTTTTTTTTTTTTTT
>NW_022196905.1:29032075-29052539 GCF_008632895.1 Mastomys coucha | reverse complement strand
GCTGTCCTGGAACTCATTCTGTAGATCAGGCTGGCCTCAAACTCAGAAATCCGCCTGCCTCTGCCTCCTAAGTGCTGAGATTAAAGGCGTGCGCCACCTCTCCCCGGCTGGGTTTGGTTTTTCAAAACAGTTTCTCTGTGAAACCCTAGCTTTCTTGAAACTCGGTGTAAGCCAGGCTGGCCTCAAACTCAGAGGTCCACCTGCCTTTGCCTTCTGAATGCTGGCATTAAAGGTGTGAGCCACCACTACTCAGCACGGGTATCCTTTCTATGCTTATTTGGATAATTAGAATGGTGTCTACCAAGACCCGGCAGCGTGGTGCACAGACAACTTTTAAAGGCTGAGCTGCCTCAGAGCAGGCCCTCTGAGCCTGTGATACCCCAGTCCTTTCTGACCTGTCATGCTTGGGATTCAGGTTCCACTCTGGTGCACCCTTTTAGAGCACTTGGGAAGAACTCGGAATTGCTCGTGGTCTCTAACAAAGCAGATGTGACCACCTGGCAGAGGGGAAGCCTCCCCTTGCACTGGGCAAATAGACTGAACACCCTGACAGCGACTGAAGCAAATCATACCAGGTATGCGTGACACCCCAGGGACACTAGAATAAATAACCTAACATGTACAGCATTGTTTTCAAAGTATACTTATTTGATTGGAAACTGGAACTGAGTCCCCCTTTTAAAGCACTGTTGCTTGTCTTGTGCCACCTCCTGCTCTGGTAAACAGCATTTCCTAGACTGCCGCAATGTGCCAGTTAGCCTTTCTACAGATGTGATTCCGCTTAGATTTTCTGAGCTGTGGTGAGAAGTGTCATTGGCTTATGAGTAACTACTGAAATAGGATGAGCTGAGTCCCTTTCATTGTCCTTTGCCCTTGTAGGGTGTCCTGCGTAGCCTCGTGTTTGAGCCTGCTGAAGCACTGTGTGCTCATGTATAGTGCACTGCCATCTTTCCATGCCATCATCAGGCCCCATCAAGCCCTCCTGGCAGAGCATCTTGCAGACTGTAGCCTCCCCCAAGAACTTCAGGTGAGGCCTACCGGTCACTAGGTGCCTTGCCCTGTCCCAGACTGTTTCAGGACCTGATACCAGCTTAGTGTTTTTGTCATTGAAGTTGCAACTTAAAAGGCATCACTGGGAAGTCTCTACCAGAACCATCTACAATCTCATAAATACAAAGGGAAAATAGCCTCACTCTCATTCCGGGCCATCCAAAGCACCTTACGCCACAGTTTCTGAGGGTGACCTCTCCATCCTGTAAAGTAACAGAAGCCCTGAGGGACACCCTCACTTGGTCCTTGGAGCCCCTATGTGTCTAAACAAGGCTTTTGATGCTATAGCACATGTGGTCGGCAGCTCCCCATCCCATCTAGGTGTCCCTCCCCTGTCCCTCCTCACTATCTTGTGCCCCTTGTTCCTGACTGGTCTCCTGTCTTCTGCCTTCAGCCATTCCCACCTCCATCATCAATTATCCACATACCAGCCCAGCTTCCTTGGAGAATAGGCATGTTGTCTCCTCCATACCCTACCCCCAATGGTGTCACAAGACAGGGGCTCAGGCCACAGTGCAGACCACAGTGACCTTCCCTTGGCCTCACCACCTGCACTCTGAACTTCTAACGGGCTTTCTCTCAGTTTTGGTGAGCTTCTCACAGTTGCTCTTCCCTGGCCCCTGCTCTATAAAGCAAATAGCTTTGTGTGCTATTTGCTCGTGGTGCTGACCTTTCCTGTACACATTACACCCTTGTCTCTGTGCCTCAGTTTTTAAGGGTCCTGATTGCGTGCTGTTCCCTATATTGAGGATGGCAGCGCAGCCAAGCTGTACCTGACAGCCCAGTGGGTGGAGCATAGGCAGCGGTAAGTAGGGCCTTCAGGAGACCTCTAACCATGCCTTTACATGCTCCTCAGGAGCTGTCTCAAAGCATACTGTCAGAAATGGAAAACCAGACGCAGCACTGCCAGCCGCTGGTCTGTGAGAAGAGCAAGCCCATCCCACTGAAGCAGTTCACTCCCCGGCTAGTCAAAGTGTGAGTGTTGGGGGCCCTGCAGAGGCCAGCATTGAATGGGCTAGAGGTGGGCGATGCACCTGCTTTAGCCTGGGGTGGGAGGCGTTGCAGTTAGCAGTAAGCTCACTTCTATAGCCTTTTTGATTCTAACTTTAGACTTGAGTTTGGACGGAAACAAGGCAGCAGTAAGGAAGAACAGGAAAGGAAAAGACTAATCCACAAACACAAGCGGGAATTTAAAGGCGCCGTCCGGGAGATCCGAAAGGACAATCAATTCCTGGCCAGGATGCAGCTCTCAGAAATCATGGAACGGTGAGGAGGAACAATGTGTATGGGACTAGGGCACCACTATGGCGTTACACCACACTCAGCACCAGGGAGCATGGTGATCGAAATTTGGCAGCCTTTGCAGAACTGAGGGTAGAGCCATGCATGTATGATTCTGAATTGTTGGTGTTGAAACAGAAGAAAGGCAAAATACCCTGAAAACTGATGCAAAATTAACACTTGGTTTTTTTTTTTGTTTTTTTTTTTCCTTTTTCTTTTTAGGGATGCGGAAAGAAAGCGCAAAGTAAAACAGCTTTTTAATAGCCTGGCCACGCAAGAAGGTGAATGGAAGGCTCTTAAGAGGAAAAAGTTCAAAAAATAAATTGTTTTGTAAATGTAGCAAGGGTGTGTTGTGTGTTGTAATGAAGGGTTCTGGAGGGGCATTGTGGAGTGTGGGGCCCCATCTCCTCTGCCTTGCTCAGCATCTATTTTTTAAAAAATGGCCCTCAATGACAGAGTGAGCCCAGAAACATGCTCTGGATGTACTATGGGAGTTCTGCACTGTTAGATGATAGCCACACCACAGAATGACATTTTAGGCAGTTGTCCATAAAACTGACAGGCTATCATAGTTTGGATAAGTACATTTTATACATTTTTACAATGAAGTCACCTTCCCATACATTTCTCAGATCATTTATCACACATGACAGAACATGACTGCATCGTATGTCCAGCTGGGTCCTTGTCACCTGCTTTGGTTTCTGAGGTATGAGATCTTGTGCAAGGGTTGGTGGTGCTGATTAGGAATTTGATTTTGGATGTGGTGAAGCCATCGTTGGAGCACAGAATGAATGGCTGTGGGTGCCCTGGAGCTCAGAATGAGCTGGTCAAGAACCACCCTGGAAGGGCATTAGACTCAGTAGCTTGGCTTACAGGGGCTACATCTACCAAAAGTACTCACCTTATCACCTCTTCCCTATGATTCTTCAGGGACAGAGGCTGCATGACCCCAAACCTAGAGTGGCCTGGGCCTGACACACACACACACCAGCTAAGCTGGTTGGAACCTAGTTATGGCTACCATCCAGTCCCAGCTTCATCCACGGTTAAATTAGCCACAGGGCTCTGCCCTCTACATACCCAACTGCAGCGAGCAGCGGAGTGGCCAAATCTGTTATGGGCATAAATTGAACTTATTGCTTAATCTATCAATCTATGAGAAGAGACATGCCAAGAAAAAGTATATAGAGCCTCTGGATATTGTACTGTGTCATCAGAAGGGGAGCACAATCCAGCTAGAAGAGCTCATCACCTTAGAGTGCAGAGGTGTGTCCTCTGTGAAAGCCAGTGTGGACTGTATGGTTTGAAGAGCTTAACAGCATTGAAGGGATAGGACTTTAGTGGTTTATCTATCTAAAAGATGAGTCTTGTTTGTCTTGGGTGTTAGAGACAGGGTCTCATGCATTCCTCTGGCTGTTCTCAAACTTCATAGTTGATTGAGGATGCCTTTGAATCCTGTTCTGTCTCCACCAACGAGTGCTGATACTGGAGGTGTGCATCACCATGCCCGACTCCAGCATGGTTTAGAGTAAGCTAAAGTAGGAGGATCAGGAATTCAAGGTCAAACGTGGCTACATGAGACCCTGATTCAAAAGAAAGATAGATAAATACCAAGGAGACTGAACTGCACAGACAGGCTGTCTCTTTGATACACTTAGCTCTTCAGAACTTCGCTGCTCGCTTCTAGAATCCTGCAAGCCGCTTTTATACTTAGCTGCTGGGAGCCTCCGAGCCCAGTTCCCGCCACAGCCCGGCCTCCCGGAAGAGGAGGTGCCTGCTCCGAAGCCTCCGGGGTGTGGCCGCTATCCAGGGAGGTTCCCTGTCTGTCCGGTTGTCCCCGCCAGAAGCTGCGGCACACGTGCACAGGTCCCAGGTGGGTGGGTAGGAAGCAAAGCTTTGGATATCGTGTGAAGAGGTCAAAGAGGCGCACGAACAGGTGCTCTGGGCACCTGCGACTCTCCAACCAGGGTTTCCCGTCTTCTCCCCGTTACCCGATTCACAAGGGGCGCCCTGACCACTGCGGCCCTGAGCTTATTGCTGCCCTGGGCTGGGAAGGGAGTCGGGTCTTGAAGGGTGTTCCAGGACTGCACTGGAAGCATTCCCGTTATGTCTGGCAAGAACCTGAAAAATCAATTTTCAAGTGGAAGGTAAATGGGGGCATCATCACCACACCCTCCTTCCCCAGCAGGATCGGAGCTTCCACCATGGGATGGGCAGGGGATGCGGGCTGTACGCCTCGTCCGCCTATACGGCCTCGGCGCGCGTCCGAGCGTCGCGTGATCATCGTGATCTTCCTCGGCCTGCTACTCGACCTCCTGGCGTTCACGCTGTTGCTGCCTCTGCTGCCTGGGCTGCTTGAGAGTCACGGCCGCGAACAAGTGAGCCCCTCCCCCAAGGCGGGAGCGCTCCCCTTGCCTAGCCTATCACAGATTTATCCAGATGGACTTGCTTTCCTTGTTACCCAGGACCCCCTCTATGGCTCCTGGCAGCGCGGGGTAGACTGGTTTGCCACAGCCATCGGGATGCCAGCGGAAAAGAGGTACAACAGCGTCCTGTTCGGAGGTATGTCGCTGTGTGCCATGCTGGGGCCCCACAGCCTTTTCTTGGAGAGCTAGTTCCGCCTGGGCTCTTGGTCAATCATCCTCCCTGGGTTCCTGCCTCCTTTAACGGAAAGGTCTGAGTTGTTTTGTTGGTTTTGGTTGGTTGGCTTTTTTTTTTTTTTTTTTTTTTTTTTTTAAGGCCACCTGAGCTTCAGTCGATGGCCTGTGAGTATGGGCTAAGTGTGGTCTACACTCTGGGACTGATTCTGTCTCTCAGGTCTCATCGGCTCAGCCTTCTCCCTCCTGCAGTTCTTCTCTGCACCGCTCACAGGAGCTGCCTCTGATTACCTGGGGAGGCGCCCAGTGATGATGTTGTCCCTGGTAAGCCTCCGGACCCAGCTGTCAACAGGCAGAGGGGAGAAGGCAGTGTGGGGTTCCCCTGTCAACAGTGGGCTCCCATCCCTTCTAGAGGGACCTTCTGGGCCCTGGTATTATGCCAAGCTAAATACACCTAAGGAAGGAAGGCACAGGGACACAAGCGGCCCGGGTCTGAGGGTTGTTATATGTTTGCTCGTCTTACTCTGGGTGCTTCCTGGCCTCGAGTGACCCGGTCCTGCCACTTGGCCTCCACCCATTGGCAGACAGGATTGGCCATCTCTTATGCGGTGTGGGCTACCTCTCGGAGCTTTAAGGCCTTCTTGGCCTCCAGAGTGATAGGAGGCATCAGCAAGGGGAACGTTAACCTCTCCACAGCCATCGTCGCTGACCTAGGCTCACCTCCAACCCGCAGCCAAGGCATGGTGAGTGAACAGATCCAGGGATGGGGATTGAGGTGTGGGCTTCAGACCCTGTGCCTCGCTCTGCTTATCTTTTCCCTAGGCAGTCATCGGGGTAGCCTTCTCCCTGGCCTTTACCCTGGGTCCCATGCTTGGAGCATTCCTGTCTGTGGAAATGGTGCCCTGGATCAGTCTACTTTTTGCAGTCTCTGACATGTTGTTCATCTTCTGCTTCTTGCCAGAGACACTGCCTCAGGAAAAGCGGGTAGGCCCTGGTCTGGAAAGGGGTGAGGGCTCTAAGGGGTATGAAGGGGTCTCCTTTCTTATTTGTCAGGGGAGACTGGCCTGCCCTCAAGCACAACACCTCTTGGGTTTCCTAGATTTTGGCCCCTACTGCCTCCCATGTCCTGATCCTTAAGCTGCCAGGCTATGTCCTCCCGGCCTCCTGGGCAGCCTTCACTTCCTCCCACAGGCATCTTCTGTCACCCTGGGCTTCCACACTGCTGCCAAGCTGCTCAGTCCCCTGGCCCTGCTTCGTTTTGCAGCTGTGGCTCACAGTCAGGATCCACCCACTGAGGACAGTAAGGATGCTTACTCCTGACTGAGCTCTCAGTCTTGACTAGCCAGAATGAACAAGGACCAACCTGTGGTCTGTGTTGACTTGCAGGACTCAGAAACTTACGCCGTTTGGGTCTCGTCTACTTCCTCTACCTCTTCCTGTTCTCAGGCCTGGAGTACACACTCGGCTTCCTAGCACACCAGCGCTTCCAGTTCAGCAGGTAGGTCTTCATCTTAGAGAGGCTCCGCTTCAAGGTTCTCAGACCCCAGGTCCAGGAAGCCTTTGTGGTACCCCTCCCAGCATTCTGGCTGGCCTTGCCCATCCCCCAGGCAGTTGGTGGCCTAGGGGGCTGGGTGCTCACCCTCCACCTCCTAGCCTGCAGCAGGGCAAGATGTTTTTCTTCATCGGCCTCACCATGGCCACCATACAGGGCACCTACGCCCGGCGGATCAGCCCTGGCAAGGAAGCTGCAGCTGTACAGCGGGTAAGGAACTTACTCCTGTACAGTGTGGATAGGTGGTGCTCTGGACTCTTGGTGGGCTGTAAACCCAGCCCTGAGATCTCTGTTTTCCCTAGGCAATGCTGCTGCTGGTACCAGCCTTCCTCTTAATTGGCTGGGGGCACTCGCTGCCTGTCTTGGGCTTGGGACTGATGCTCTACTCCTTCGGTGAGTGGGCTCTGCCAGGGCTGGTGTAGACAACATCCTCGTGCCTCTCCTGGGCTAACGGGTGCTTTCCTAATGCTCTCCCACCAGCTGCTGCTGTTGTGGTGCCTGGTCTGTCCACCATGGTCTCCAGTTATGGTGAGAGCCCTCCCCCAAAGGCTATTCAGGGTAGGAGAAAGCCAACAGGCCTCTGAAAAGTCCTCCCCCTTCAGGTTCTCCAGGGCAAAAAGGCACAATCATGGGCATCCTGCGGAGCCTAGGAGCCCTAGGTAGGGCCGTGGGGCCCATAGTTGCTGCCTCAGGTAAGCGTTTCAGGCTGACGCTGAGTCCTTCCAGCAGCCTTCCTTTCTTTCCCAGCTACCTGCTCTGCTCCGACCTGGCACCTGAGGGGAATGGGGCTGAGTGAGTGAGTGAGTGTGTGTGTGTGTGTGTGTGTGTGTGTGTGTGTGTGTGTGCGCGTGTGCGTGCAGGAACAGGGCTGTGAAGCATGGGTGTGCACCTCTCTCCTCCACAGTATACTGGCTGACTGGGGCCCAGGTCTGCTTCACCGTGTGCTCCACACTCTTTCTGCTCCCCTTCTTACTCCTGCGGAAGCTGAGGCATCCAGCACAGACTTTCAAGGAGGAGTAGCTGAGCTGCCACACCCAACCCTAGCTGTATGGCTGCCAAGTGGGAACCTGGGCCCAGACCACTCCACTCCTTTCTCCGGGCCCAGGGAGGCTCACCATGCTCCTCCTCTCTCAGGACGGCAACCCAGCAGGAAGCCAGGGCAGCTACACCCTTTTCTTACTCCATGGCCTTTTAGGCTTCTGATTTTTTTTATCTCTCATTCTTCTGAATGACCAAATAAAGCAGCTATTTTGTACCAAGTGCCTTTCTTTTTGTCTTACTATTCTTTGACAAATTCATACTAAATGTCATATGATAATATAACAACTCCATTGAACCACTTTCTAACAACCCCCTCCCCTCTTTTTTGGTGGCCCACTGGAATTTAATTAGTGTGGGTATAGTATGGGGTTATTTACTGGAGCATGGGCCACATCACTGTAGTGAATGACTCCCCTCTCACAGCAACTTTAACTTTTTTTTAAATGTGAGTACACTGTCAGTCTCCTCAAACACACCAGAATAGGGCATGAGATCTCATTATAGATGGTTGTGAGCCACCATGTGGTTCCTGGGATTTGAACTCAGGACCTCTCAAAGAGCAGTCAATGCTCTTAATCTCTAGCCCCAACCTTAACTTCTAATGAGAAGAGTGGGGTGAGGCCTACCAAGCTCCTCCCCAATCAGTGATAGAATGCTGCCAGACCCAAATAAGTAAACACTGAAAAATAAACCTTCCAGGACAGCCAAGGCTACACAGAGAAACCCTGTTTCGAAAAAACAATAAATAAATAAAAAAATAAACAAACAAACCTTAAAAAGACAGACGGTGGTGACATACGTGTTTGACCTCAGGAGGCAGAGGTAGAAGGATTTCTGTGAGTTCAAGGCCACCCTGGTCTACAGAATTCCAGGACAGCCAGGGCTATACAGAGAAACCCTGTCTCAAAAATCAAATAAGAAAAAAAGGCTCTCAGTTCTTAATACAGGATAAATACTTAGGAAGCCCTATTTTAGGGCCAGCAAGGCGTCCTAGCAGACCAGGAGGCACCCGCCACCAAGCCTACTGACCTGAGGTTGATCCCAAGAACCCATATGGCAGAGAGCACACTGCTCGGGTCTTCCTCTGACATCCATGCACACAATAGAACAGACATATGTGTGTATGCATACACAGACATGCACACAGCTAAGTAAACTACGGGAACAAAAGCATAAAAATGCAAAGCTGCTTTCCAACCTCAGACAAGGAAACTGCTTAAAGACTTTTATTTGTGAGTAAAACCTGTTACAACGAGGAGAGGACACACAGGACCTGTCCTCCAAGTCTGTCCATATATGCAACGATATTTCATGTGTAATACAAAGAATTAGACTACAAAAGTGAGAAGAGTCATTGCATATGTGGGATAAAGGAAGGACCAGAAAGAAGGATGAGGAAGAGTCCGATGAGGGAACCCGGGACCAGGGGAGAGCTCAGGCCACCGTGGTGACTAGTGAGACTAGCAGTGCAGCAGGCTCAGAGGTCCTGCTTGGCACCCCACTGGGAGTATCACAGGGCTCTGTCCATACCCAAGCACCTGCTCTAAGAGGCCTAACCCAGCAGGGGTGCAGAGGGCTCCAGCAGAGCTCTAGCAGGCTTCCTCACTCTAGCCAGGCTGGCAGTGGCAGCTCCTGAACAAGGCCCCATTAGGATTCCACCTGACACTCTGCACTTCCCACTACGCAGTTTCAAGCCCTTTTCCAGGGACAAAAGTTAAGTAAAAATTCATAAAGGATGGATCAAGGAGGTCATGGGCTCTATGGATGATGTAAGACATTAGATGGCACCTCCAAGCCTGGCTTCTACCATGAGCTACCCATTATCAAAACCAGGGCATCATCAGACTCAGTTATGGTCCCTGTTCCTTACAAAACCTCCCTACACAAGTCAAGAGTGTTCTGCTGCAGTCTGTCACAGGCTCTACAACAAAACTAACGCAAAGAGTGGCCTGTTCAAATTCACAGTTAAAATGTAGGCTAAATCACAAACCTGCTGAAACAAATTTTAGAAAGGACTCTTCCCCTCCTGGTTATCTTTTCCCCTAAGACGGGAATCCAAGACCCCAGTAAGATCAACTACGAGCGCCTGAATGTGGTTTTGGTCATGGGGTCACCAGTTAGACCATGCATAGCGTTGTGCTGGGTACACACAGGGTTGCTTACTGCTAGGGCAGCAGGCGTTACCTATTTCTTTTGAAGGCAGCCACAGTGCCCTGGGCCGCTGATGGACATGAGAGTGTTTTCTCAGAGCACGGCTGACCTGGGTGTGTGGGTACCTGGGTATGGGGAGAACTGACATCACCAAGCAGAGGATGCCAGCAAAAGCCAAGTCCAAACCAGCCACCTGAGACTCCACAGGGTGGAGGGAAACTGAGCAGAAAACTCAATACTCACAACAGAAAGGAGTGAGAGGCAAAGGCTCAGGAAGGTGACGCTGTAACCAGAGCTGGCAGAAGCCTCCAATGCCTTCCAGCCAGGACCAGGATTCAGTGTCCCCCTCCTGTAGAGGGGCACAACTCACAGGCTAAGCCCAACTCTCCACAGAGCCCAAGGCCCAGGGTAGGGGGGCTGAGTACATACTGGGTTAGCACTGGTGCAGGGGCTGACCATACATGGGAGGGGGCTCTAGTTACATGGAGGTCTTGGCTTTTTGCATTCCATTACACAAGAGGACAGAACACAAGACAAGAAGAGGGAATCCTGGCATAGCCAGGCCTGTAGACATGACAGTATGAGGGTGGGCCTTCAGGAGTCACTCTTCTTCTTGCTCTTCTTCAGGAAGGATGGGGTGCGGAACTTCTTCTTCTTTTTGGATGGGGACTTGCCTGGAGACCCATCGCTGCCAGGGTCCATGGGAGACCCCTCCTCAGTGGCAGGGGAGGAGGCTACCTCTTCAGCTCCTGGAGCTGAGGCTGAGGCTGGCTCAGGGTCAGCTGCCTCAGCAAGGGGCTGATTGGGGTCTGGGGAAGCATGGGCTTCCTCCTCCACTGTTGGGAAGGCAAGTGCTTCTGAAGGCTCATCAGGGGAGAGGTCAGGGGGAGTCGGCTTGAAGGTGGCAGCATCACTGTCATCCCTGGCTGTTGGCTCCTGGGGAAGGTCTGATGGGTGACCATAAGAGAAAAGTTAAAATTTGGACAGAGCAGCTGGAAATAAGAGCTCCAGCCAGAGCTGCCAACCTCTGGTGGTTTCTAGGTATTCCCTAGGTCAAACACTTGACACACGGTCTACTCTACTTTACAGCTGGATGTAGCACACTATGAAATGTAGACTCAATCTCAGAAAGGTTCTAGTACCTTCTCATGAAGAACAGACAGACAAGAGCCAGAGCTATAGCCTGCTACTTCTCAGGACAGGTTACTCTACCGGACAATGAAGAAATGTTTGCTGGTGTATTAGTGTCCAGGAATTAAGTCTAAATTCTGTTCTACAACACTGGGTCTCCCCCACGGCAGCCAGTAGAAAACCAGGAGTCAACTAGGAGATCCCTAATGCAATAATATCAAACTACGGTTAGCTATGAAATGAACTGTAAGACTGCTGCCCTCACAATTCGAATAGCTAAACATAAAGAGCAAATGTAACAGAATGAAGCCAGGTTTCCATCTAGGGCACTACACTGACCAGGGGACACCAGTATTGTAGATATTTAGTCTGTAAAATTATAAGCAATTGGCATGTTAGGCAACACCAAACCATTTAGTACTTAAAAATCAAGCCAAAGGTCAGGCCCAAGAGCAGCTGAGCTAAGCATGGGTTAGGAGCAGCCTGGGCACTGAAGGCTCCAAGCCTCAAAGCTGGGTGCTTAAGCTCAGGAGGATGGAGATGAGCACCCAGAGAGAGCACCCTGATGGCTATCCTCTGACCCAGGGTAACAGCTAGAGAGAAGACTGCAAGCCCACAGGCTGCAAGACCCTAGCACCAGGGAGGGCTCTCTTTGCCAAGCTCACTGCAGACCAACTATCCCTCCCACTCATTAAGTTGTCAATCCCAATTTAAGCACAGGTTCAAACAAGCATCCATAAATACTAGTTAGCAGAATCTACCCTGTTAGAACTTAGTTTGCATCTACTCCTGACCTTTTATGGCAAATGTACCCCACTAAGCAATCAAGAAATATGCTCAGAAGTTAGGAGTTTTCTGAGGCCCAGAGTATGCTGGGCAGCACTGTGAAAGGGGCCAGGAGCATCCTTCAGCTCTCTAGTGACTAAGTAGGTCACTGAGAGACTAGTCATATTCATAAGGTCTTCTGTTTTTATTTGGATATACAGAAAACATAAGCAACAGAGAAGCAAGAAAGCAAGGCACAGCGCAAGCACCCGGTTAGAGCAGAGGCAGGCGCGGGTACTTACTAGGGTAACAGGTACTCTTTAGCACATCCGTCTCCTGCTGTAAGGCGGCCACAAGAAAGAAAGCACAAGTAGAAAATCTATGCATTCAATCACAGCCATCGGGTTACATAAGAAGAAAGGCCAAGCCACTCTTAGAGACCACAGACTGGGGTGAGAGGAGCCAGGAGACACAGACGTACATGGGAGACTAAGGGACAAACGTGTCACATGTTGGACCACACAACACATACATGCGGTGGCCTGAGAGGCGAAGGGGGCACATACAGCACTCTCAGAGGACTGATTAGTGCAGAAGGCCTAGAGTCTTGTAGTCCCACACAACTTAAGGCACTGAGGTGTCAATAGACTCTGGTCAATGCTGGGAGTGTGCAGGCAAAGGGCAAAACTGACAGGACAAGATGGTGGGCAACATCCCTAAGTGTGCCCTCCCCCACTCACAACAGCTCAAACTATCTTGACTCAGGTTGCCTCAGACAGAGCAGATACTGGAGAACAGTTGGTTTCCAGACCTTGGTGCAGCACTGGCTTTGTGGAAATGCACACTTCTTCATCCATGTTCATGGAATGATGCCACATTCCATTGCCAGTGCATAGGCCATGCAACCCTTCACACCAGGGTAGCCACAATGCCTCACCACAGGACTCACCTTCTTCAAGCTTGACGGGAGTACTGGGAGGAGTGTTGGGGACAGCTGACTGGTCTGGAGGACTCTTCTCTTTTTGCTCTCTTGTCTCATCCAGATTCTCTACAGATGTAAATGAAGTGAGTCTATGGTATGGAGACTGAGAACATAGGCACTACCCCCTTCCTCAGCAGCAGAGCAGCCCTCCTGCCAGCCTGCCAGCCCTTCGGGTGGGCCCCAGCCTGGGGTCTGCTCTTATCCACACAACTAAGGTACTGACTGAATTTCAAAAACTATCAGCTGTGGCCTCAACTAGCAATGACCTACTTCAGCATCTAAAGTACTAGGACTATAGGCATGAGCCACCACTGGCTAATTTCTACCCTTACTACAATCCTCAGGGCAGAAAGATGGCTTAGCAGGTAAAAGCAATTGACACACAGCCCAACAACCTGAATTATAACCTGGGAACACATTTATCCCACAAGTTGTCCTCTGACCACCCACCATGGCATGCTTATACCTACATTCATACACATACACAAAAAATAATTCTAATTATTCAAAGAGAATCTACCAGTCAGGGATGTCATGTGACTGATTGTTGGCCATGTCCTCTATGAGTGAGAAGCCCCTCTGGATACAAACAATACCTGTACTGGCCAACCAGGAAGTATTTAGGGGTTTAGTTTCTTATATAAAATGTTTCCCACAAATAATCTGTTGTGTGTGCTCACAAGCAAACACAGAGCATCTGTGGAGGTCGGAGGACAGCCTAGCTGTCAGTCCTCACTTGCTACAGTCTCTGAGACAGGGTCTCATCTTTGTAGTGTGCTGCTGTGTCCTCCAAGCCAGCTAGCCCCTAGCTTCGGGAGAGTCTGTTTCTCTTGGGACTACAGACGCATGTGCTACTGTGCCTGGATTTCACACAAACTCTGGAGATCCAAACTCATCAGGTTTGTGCAGCAAGCCTGAGAGTGTAACGCCCCAGATGCCTGCAGTAATTCAGACTTGTCAACTCCAGCGCTGCTTTAATTATCTAAAGTGAACTAGATTGATGAAGACCAAAGAAAAAAAATAGGAAACTGGGGCCCTAGACCCAGAAAACCCCATGTTTACTTCTCATTTAAGGAAAATATATATTAATTATTATCAATTTTTCTCAAATCTCCACCTTTCATATAAAAATCTTCCCTCAGTAGAAGGTTCCCTAAGATGATCAGGTCGGTGAGTGAGAAGCCCCTGGTATGCGCTGTCAACCAGGAAGTCACACTAGAATTACTTAAGATTATAGCTTATTATATAAAACATTTTCCACCAATAATCTATTATGTGTGCTTACTTTGAACACTAACCACTCTCCTAAGCTATCAAGGTCTCTGACACAAATTCGACTCTGACAGGTGAGCAGCTTCCTGGCCTTCCAGAACAAAAGCCACCGATGCCCTCCTAAGAAAGCAATGGGAACAGCTCCTCAGCACAGCCCTAGCTTTACCTCCTCCAGCAGGCTCCACCCCTCTGTCGGGAGCTGCACCAATAGCAAGCAAGGTCTGGGTGGGTGGGAGGGCTCCTATGGTGCTTCCACTACTGCCTGCATAACTGAATAACTGAGGAGCTACTTTTCACATAACTTATATCTATCTCTTCAGCAACTATACAATGCAGTACGTAATCTAAACAAGACCAAATAATGTTATGTGCATCACGTGAGACTGTCATCATTTGGTGGCCTACCCTCTGCACTAAGAACTGTCTGAAGGTTGTACCTGTGAGGACAGCTAAGGAGCACTCTTGGTATTCAGTACAAAGGACTAGGATGTAGCTGAGCTCATGGCTCGAAGGACATTGTTGTGAATATTCATGAGCACAGCATCTCTGCCCCAGGCTCCTCCTGGTACCAGTAAATGGTTCCCAGTGTATGCGCAGAAAACTCAGGGCGAGGGTAACGTGACCTCACATTAAAGCTGTCCCACAGCCTATAGGCCTGCTTCTGTAAGTTCTCAAATTTTAGGGTCTGGTTTTCAAAGTTTGGAGGTACTTGTTCTGTCGAGTTCTGACTCTTAGCCCTATCTGTTTCCATCTGTTGTACAACTGTTCTGTAACTTTTGACAAAATCATGACTAATGTTGTCAAAAGTGTTGGAAAAAGGGCCATGGCAACAGGCAGCGCTATCCTTGACATGGTCTGGAACACGCCAGAACCGTCAGGGCACTAACTCACACCCTATGACCACCCCTGGATAGGGGCATTGCCAATCTTCTAATCCACAATCTAGGGGCACAGGCCAGGGGTATGGAGGAAGAGACTATGCCTAGAAGGCCCAAGCTATGAGAACCACAATGAGGACTTTCATTGGCACGTAGACCACTGACCAACCAAAAGCCTCAGTCCTGAGACCTGAAAACTCACAGACCCCGGCCCAATCCCAGAGTGGTCACTCCTCCCAGCTGCAGGCTCTCTTCTGGAGCAAATGGGAACCAGCCCATTACCCAGGGACTTAAGGATGAGCTCAGATGTCTACATGCACAGCATCTGAATGGTGCCTGCCCCTGCATCATGAATCAATGAATCAAGAGGCCTCTTCTCACAGAAAAGTTGGCAGAAATACTACATGAAGAAAAAGTAAGTGTTGCTTAAACAAAATATTTAAGAGGTCTTTCTCGGTAACTAATCCAAATTGGTAACATCAAATGGGCAGAGCACATAACCCAGGTGGAGGGACAGTTTTAGAGCTGAATCCTCTAACTCGCTCTTCACTGTAGCTCCAGGAAGAGCAGAGGCCAATCTCTAGCAGAACCCCTCCTACCCTGTTTTATGATGGTATACATGTGTCTGGGACCCACCACTGAGGAATGTGCCTTGCACAAGTCCATCTTGACAATCACCATTCCCAGTGTGTTGAACCTTGTAATTTTTTTCTCGAAGCACAAAAATGAGAATAGGTCCGTGAGGGTATACTGCTCAGGTTTTAACCAAACCAGACTTGTACTTCATACACAAGACTTTTCTCACACAGAGAAGCCTCTATATACTCTCTCCTGCTTTCTGGGGCTGCCCTACATCAGATCTCAGGAGCACTCACCTTCAGAGCCCTTCTGCTTCCGCTCCACCTCTCGTCGGTATTCCTCTAGTTCACGGTCTGTCAGCGTGTTGAAGGGGTTGGGACCTGTGGTGCTCACAATTACATGGGGCTGGTATTCCTTCTCAATGATGGCTTTGGAGGCTGTCACCAGCTCCCCCTGAAAACCAAAGAGACTTGGTATGCAAGAGCCTAGACTGATGGAACCTCCCTCCTCCCAGGAACACATCAGGCAGGGGGGAGATAAGGGCTTTTCAGGAGCACAGAGACATAAGACTGTACTACTTAGCCCAGTGGGGCCTCCCTCTTCCTGAGCAGAAAGCATCAGAGGGTGGAAAGGTGTTTTTCAGGGGTGTACAGACACTCCAGGACTACACTGCCAGGGCCCATGGCCAAGGCAGATTTCAAAAGCAAAGGCATCAACTGAAGTGCAGGGTCAGGACACATACACCCTGGAAGAGCAGCTGCCTCTGCCTGCTGCAGACAGGAATGGTGAAGGACTATGCCTTGGTACTACACTAAGCAATCCATCCCCATGTGACCTCAGAAAAAGTTACTGTACAATAATCAGAGCAGAATGTATGGAGATTTGCTTATGTTCTTTTGTTGTGTTTTGGTTTTGGGAGGCTGGGTCTCACTATGTAGATGTAGCTATCCTGGAGCTCACTCTGTAGACCAGGCTAGCCTCAAACTCACAGAGATCCACCTGCCTCTGCCTCCTGACTGCTGGGATTAAAGGCTTGCCCTACCATGCCTGGCCTGAGATTATCTTAGGCTATTGAGGCTCAACAAGTTTTCTGCCCTGTTTTACAGCCTGTTCCTGAACTTAGCCCACAGCATTCAGAAGTAACAAGATAGCCCCAAACGGCGGGTTTGCCTGATACATCTGGAAACTGGGAATATATGACACAAAAAGCAAGCAAAGCACTAAGGCAGCTCTCTCCTGTCAAACATGACAGACTGAAACGGCCACAGTGGGAGTCAGCCTGCCTCAAGCACTTGAGAACACAACCCAGAAAACACAAACATGGAGCCTCAGATCACACACTGGTAAGGGGTGAACACCAGAGGCAATCAGTGTCAGCAGTACTGGTTCCTAAGGACAGTCAACCCACACCAGCAACCACTCTTCAGGCACTAGCGGAGAAGCTGGTGTGTCTGGGTTGAATAGGAGACAAAGTATTTTGAGTACTCCATTTGTAAATGGTAACAAAGAACCCACTCATTGCCCCCAAGCCTCCAGGAAAGAAGGGCAAGCATGTTGAACAGGCAGATTTACTGAAGAGCCTGGAGGCTCATGAAGAAGGGACCCTCCCTCTGATCTGGCCTAAGAATGACCGACTTTTCATTTATGAGTAGCTCAGCCACTGCAAGACTGAAAAGAATCTGAATTGTCACTTACTAATACTGGTTGAAACAAGGCCCTTCCTGTCCAAAAGCCACACTCAAGCTTTTTCTGTTTGTTTGTTTGTTTTGTTTTTTCGAGACAGAGTTTCTCTGTGTAGCCCTGGCTGTCCTGGAACTCACTCTGTAGACCAGGCTGGCCTCGAACTCAGAAATCTGCCTGCCTCTGCCTCCCAAGTGCTGGGATTAAAGGCGTGCACCACCACCACATGGCGCACACTAAGGCTTAATATCCACAAAAAGATCCAATTAGCAAGAACCTCCATGCAACTACATTCTGTAAATACAGCAGTGTGCTGGTCACCATTGTTCACAACAAAATGAGAGGGGTGTATGAGGAGTGAGAAGCATGTTCATGTCATCAAATGACAGCAGGCATCCACTGTCACTGAGACAGCAAAGCTTCTATTCCACGTTCTAACATCCTAGAGGGAAAGCAAAGTTACAGCAACAAGGGAAGTAACTAATGAGGAAACTTAAAACTTGTAAGAAGCTAGAGTAATAACTTTCACAGGAGCTAGGTGTGTAGTTGAATGGATGTCTGCCTATCT
This sequence comes from Mastomys coucha, assembly GCF_008632895.1. Classification (NCBI taxonomy): domain Eukaryota; kingdom Metazoa; phylum Chordata; class Mammalia; order Rodentia; family Muridae; genus Mastomys; species Mastomys coucha. Next base: position 29,035,009 of record NW_022196905.1, on the reverse strand, counting down.
GTCCTAAGAGACCCTGTGCTACATCCACATCTCAGGATGCTCCCCAACACAAAGAAGATAGCTAGGGCTGGCCTGTAATATGTCTGTCTTACCGGGTCTACATAAACCTGTGAAGATTGTGCACACACACCCTGAAGTACCTAGGTGACCTGCCCACATCTGAATAGGGCTAGCAACAGGATATAAAGCTGCCATCGGATGAAGAACCAGTCCAAAATGTATCCTCTAATGGAGTTGGCTACCCTGATGCTTTCCAAATCACCAAGTCAAAACCTATGAAATGCACAAGACCTAAAAAACAGCACAGCAACTGTGACTCAGCTGTAGCCCACAAAGCAGGAGGATCAGGCCATAGACTAGCATACTGGGCGTGCAGGCCATAGACAACACCACAAACAGCAGATAAAGACTATTATGAAGTCAGAGGATCACATGACAGGTGGCCAAAAGTAGCAACAGGAAAGGCAAGCTGGAGGGTAAAGGGCAGCCCTTCCCTGTTCTCTGACAAATTCCTTCAAAAGGCAGGTAGAAATGAATATAAAAATGGGAAGACAAAACTAATTTAATACATAAATATGTAAAATAATGTTACTAGGAGTGACTTCAGACAGGAACGGAGGAACTCAATATGTATCTAAATCTATTTGGAAACAGCTTTAAAACAATACTGGAATTCCACAGTAAGTATGTAGAATGAAGCAAGCCTGGAAATACCCAATTTCAAGCTCTGAACCATGCATTAGCCACTTTTTGTTTTATGTTTTTCTTCTTGTTTATTTATTTACTTATTTATTTTGTTTTTTGAGAAAGGGCCTCACTGCGAGCCCTGGATTGCTGGCTGTGCCGCTGCACCTTACTCCTTTGTTTGTTGAGTCAAATCTCCCTCTATAAACCAGGGTGGCCTTGAACCCTCTGCTCATACCTCAGCCAGATTTTATTTAACATTAAAAATAAATGTATTTCATTTATAAGGATTAACACAGACTGCCATGTTTTATTTCTCATGCTTCTGAAAGGCAATCTTTAACTGGCTTCCAACTACTACAATCAAGCTGAACAAGTGAGAGGCAGGATCACCATAAAAGCTGCCAGTGCCGACAAAGCCCAGACACACCCATTTGCAACTGGCAACCTATAATACGCAAATTCTGAAAGCGAAAGGCAAGCACTAAACTAAGTTCACATTCAAAACTTCAGAAAGTGAGCCATTTCAAGGAAAAACTTAGAATGCTGAAAATTGTATTTAAAAAAGACAACGGTCAGAGCACACCTTCTGTACAATCTCAGAGGACTTAACGGTCCGTGTCAAGCCGGAGCAGTACAAGGGAGCTACTTGGGGGAGGGAAGGGAGAAGAGCACTGCGGACCAATAGGTAAGTGAGGACAGGGCAGTGAGTACCTTTCTAAAAGAGACAGATTTAGCGGGACTAAAGGTCTGCTCTGTAAGCTCGAGCCCTTCGATAGTCTCCGTACAGTCAGAGAGGGGTGCGTCCTGCAACAGTAAACTGAGTCATCAGAGCACACCGGGCCCAGCCTTAAAAATATCAACCAAGAAGACAGGATAAAGCCAGCTACGAGCATGCAGCAGGGGCAGTTGTCAACGGTACACTTGATGACAGTGGGACGTTGGGACGTTGGGACGTGCAGACATTGGACATGAAACCAGGACTGTAGCTGGCCAATTTAAAAAAAAAAAAAAAGCAGCACAATCATCTCCTCCTGCGGTGAGACTGAAAGCATCGGATGGCATCCTGATTTCAGAGATAACCACTGACACAATTAGTGTCAGCGTGCCACTCCATGTTAAGTCGTTTTACAGAAATTCGTGTAAATGTGGACAGACCACATTTACAAGCTCACACCCATCCACTCTGCATCCCAAGCAGCACGTTGTTGCAGATGAGTATACACCAAAACAAAGGTCTGTAGCCCACCCACCTCCTGGCAGTTACGCAGCACCCAGAGGATACCAGAGAGCCCCGTTTCAAAGCAGTGGTATATGAGCCTTGAGTATGCATGCACTCTAAGGAGCAGGGCTAGAAGGGGTGGAGATACACCCTCAGCATGCTTATACTTGGTCTGTAACTCAAGTAAAGTGTCTGCATTATCATGATTTTAAACAAAGACACCCACTCACCTCATAACATCATTCTGGTCTTAGTTACCACCCACTAATGTCAGAGACACTATGTTCTCTTACCTGAACGAGGCTTCTGTCCATCATCACACCACATAAAACCTGGGACTGAGGTCCTGCCGTCTTAATGTCCTGCAAGTTCTGCTCTCGAATCTGAGGTTAAGAAGAAAAAAAGGCACATGAGCAGCACAGAGAACGGAAGCTGTAACCTCCAGTCCTGTTGCTTACACACATAAGACCCCTGCCATGTCTCGGCCCATGATGGTAGGATGGCTAGGACACACCTACGTTAGGGTACTGGCCTAAGTGCACAGAGGGTAATAAACTACAGGCATAAGGGACCCAACTACTCTTGACTGTTCATGGCTCTTACAAGGTGCTGTACTTAGGAAGTTGGTGGGAAATCTTTGCAATGCACTCCTCTTTCAGTGACACTGTGAATGTTGATGGATCTCCTGGTCTAACACATCAAACACAGCTCACAGAAAGAACTGAATGAACCCTGAAAGGCAAAGGCTGCTGTTTGTTCCTATTAAGATCAGGCTCTACAGTTTCCACACTTTAGAACTGCTATTTGAGAAGTTTAAGAAACAGAGGGACCAGCCGAGCAGTGGTGCTGCACGCCTTTAACCCTAGTACTTGGGAGGCAGAGGCAGGTGGATTTCTGAGTTTGAAGCCAGCCTGGTCTACACAGAGAAACCCTGTCTCGAAAAAACAAAAAAGAAAGGACAAAAGGAAGGAAGGAAGGAAGAAAGAAAGGAAGGAAGGAAGGAAGGAAGGAAGGAAGGAAGGAAGGAA
>NW_022196905.1:29029192-29031873 GCF_008632895.1 Mastomys coucha | reverse complement strand
GGGAGGGGGGGAGGGAAGAAAGAAGGAAAGAAGGAAGGAACAGTGGGACCCCAAACTATAAGCAGAAGCACCAATATGAAAAGATAATTGTGCTAGACCATGCACACACTCCACGCCATAGCATATAGCAACCCTCCCAAAACTATAGCCACACCCCCAGCAAGTATAAGCAGCAATACACACCTTGTTCCTCATCTCCTGGACCTCTTTTGGGTTAGTGTTCAATGGAACAAACAGGTTAGGGACAGCAGAGGTGGAAGTTCTATGTCCATCCTCTTTAGTCCACTGGAATATCAAGAATATGTGAAAAGTCAGGATAATGACAACAGTAAATGACACCACAGCATTCAACCTGTCCAAATGATCTCACGTCTGATCATGCACTGAACATCACAGGACGGAACCAATGACCACATTTCCTGGGTCACCTAGTAGAGTCGCCATAGGAGTGTGATATGGCCATTAAAAAAAAACAAACAAACAAACAGCAAGTGATGGGCCTCAAAGTCATGACTGATAGAAAAGGGCCATTAAGAGAGCTCACTCAAAGTCTGGAGCAAAACGGCTGACTACTCAGCTGGGCCTCATTTTTAACCCATGGACCTGCCAGAGAAGCCCCCTCAGAGACCATTGGTTCACCGCCCTGAGAGTCACCCAACACCAAAGCCAACTGGAAGCGTGGGATGACGATCATGAGAAGCAATATGATGCTCCTACCCCAGGGGTAGGCAAAGTCTGCACTGTGAGGCAAGAGTGGGCATCACCAAAGTTTTACATTAAAACAAATGACAGCATCAGAAGGTACCAAATATAGACCATTCCAACCCAAGAAAAGTACTGTATTAGCATCAATACAGTAGCTACCTAGTAGAAGATTTTGGTGATGTCAAATATTTTATATAACTTAATACTTACAAAATATCCCAAACAAACTTAAAGCACTTCATGAGTCTTCAGAGGCTGTTTTAGATATCAGTGCACATTGTCCACACACTGTACTTTTATTATTTCTGGCTCTCCAATAAAATATGAGATTTTAAGCCAATTCTAATACTTAAGTATGAGCAGGCACTGAACAGTAAAACAAGCCATCTTGCAAGTGTTATGCCTTTCAGAATATTTTTGAGAGGCAATAAAAAAGCCATAAACCATAAGAATTTAAAGGAAGCAACAAAACCATTAAATGCTTAGCCACCGCGAAGGAGTGTGGAATGGGCATGGAGCCGTGGGTACTCACTGATGCTTATCTTCTGAGACAAAAATAACTCCAGCATTTTAGTAAAAATAATTTTAGTAAAGACATTAAAACAGCCACTCAGAAGCTTGAACACATTTGAAAATAGCAATTATTTTAAATTAAAATATACCAACCTGGGCATACTGCACAGAACTTGTGTTACTCCAGAACAATAAGAAACATAGACATATGCTGACCAGGCCCTTTGAGGCACACACTGACTAAATGCCTCAAGTAACTTGATTTTTCAGGCTATGCTCCAGTGCTCACAGCTTCTGCTGCAGGCGCACAGTGCAAAGACTCCAGGCAATGCAGAGTGCTCACAGCATCAGCACACAGGGGTTTTGTTTGTAAGGTATACTCCATTTTACAAGTAAATAAGTAAAGAAAAAGAGCAGGATGAGAGAAGGGGAAAGTCTGCACCGCACCCTGAGGTCAGCTGCAGCCATGCAGGCTCCTGACCCCATGACGCAGCTGCTCAGAGGCATGGAGGCTTCTCACCACACCAGAACCACCTGGAGAACACAAAACCTTTTTCTCTTTTAAGTGTTTAAAGTGAAAGCACGTTTACAAGGAGACTACTCTCCTGCCTGCTTGTCCCTGCCTGAGCTTGTCATGCACAGTCCCTTCACTAGGGACTATGGCAATGGGCTTTTGCTACATTCAGCTCAGTATCTGGGCAGACACTGTCCTAGTTAGCCTGTACAAAATTATAGCCCATCCATCCTCAGAGGAATGTTTCAGCACCGGGCATCAAGCATCTCTCAGAGCACATGAGAACCCTGAGCAGCAATCGTACTTAACCCAGCACCCCTGGCTGAGTCTTGTCACTGGTGCTTGTAGATGGCCTGCGCTGCACTTGGGTCATGCCACACCTAGCAGGAGTCAAAAGACTCGCCACCATGGCCGTCTACTCACATGCAACAGTCCATGCAGAGGGCAGCTGACATAAGCATTCGGAGGCTGTGGGATAGAGGACAGGCAACAATGCTGAACGAGGACAAAGGTCAGTGAAGAACTGGACAGAAAACCGTAAGAAGAAAACTGCGTAAGAAGATACCAGAGATAAAGCAGTCTTGGTAACACAAACAAATGCACTCGACCAAGTTTGTAACACTAAAGAACAAGGTTTATGCCAGGAGCACTTTTCACAAATGAACTGTAAGTTTTCTCGGACAGATGCTGAGTTAAAGGCAAGCTCCTGCTTTTAGGTTAGTGCATGTAAGTTCTTTAGTACTTTTGCTATGTGTAGACTTGGGTTAGCTGGAATTACTCAAGAGGTACTTTGTATCTTAAGCAGTTTCAAGCAGACAGTATTTATTAACTGGGATTTTAGCTAAGACATAAAGTAGATTTTGGCTCAGAAAGAAGCAAGTCACATAGGCAATGCTCATTAGTGAAGTCGGAAAGGGAAGTCCCCAAAGCCTCCGAAGCCCCAGCTGCC
>NW_022196905.1:28999618-29027118 GCF_008632895.1 Mastomys coucha | reverse complement strand
CTCTTGCAAGACCCAAGTTTAGTTCCCAGCACCATGGTGGGAGGAACAGCCTGTAACTCCAACTGCAGAGGATCTAACACCCTCTTGTGGTTTCTGTGGGCACACACACAAACTCACAAACAAACACACACATAATTTAAAATAAACTCTTAGAAAGAAAAAAAAAAGAATAAAACTTAGAATGTGGCTTGGTTAGAATAATTGGCTAACATATTCAAAGCCCTGAGTTCCAGCCCTAGCACTGCATAAAACCAAACATGGTGCTATATCCCCTTTAATCCCAGCACTTGAGAGCTACAGAAAGTAGGTTCAGGGGGGCTGGAGAGATGGCTCAGCAGTTAAGAGCACTGACTGCTCTTCCAGAGATCCTGAGTTCAAATTCCAGCAACCACATGGTGGCTCACAACCATGTGTAATGAGATCAGATGCCCTCTTCTGGTGTGTCTGAAGACAGCTACAGTGTACTCATATAAATATAATAAATAAAAAAAAGAAAGTAGGTTCAGGAGTTCACTGTTATCCACAGCTATATGACAAATTTGGGGACATCCTCCTGGCTTTGTGGGACTTTGTCTCAATCAGTCAATCAATCAATCAATCAATAAGTTTATTTTTAAAAAGAATTTTTATGTCATATTTTATTGTGGTTTAGCCTACTAACTATAAACTGGTAATTCTTCAAGATGTTTTAGTAAGACAGCATTCTGATATACATGAAGACAGTCATTCTGACTGCTACAAAAAACATTTGAGCTTTAGAACAATAAGCAACATTCTCACCAGATTATCAAGCATCCGCATAAGAGCTTCAAATTCCTGCTCCCCAATCTGCCACTTGGGAGGTGATCCAGAGCCTTCCCCTGCTGGAGTCCCTGGAGAACGGGATTTGGCTTTGTACTTCCCAGGATCCAGCAGAACTAAGTTGTCTGGTCCTCCAGCACTGGCCAGAGTTCGAACCTTTTCAAAAATGAGCAAACAATATGGCTTGGTTCCACAGAGATCAAGAGAACCAGATGACCACAGAGAATACTGAACAATACAGGTCTCAGTAAAACGTGTAGGGCATTTTCAGAGATTATTAAGTCATTTTCCAAGATTTTCTTTGCAATGACAAAATACGGACAGTAGTAATAAATGGGAACATTTGCTTACTACCTGACAGATGTCAGGACTGAATGGTGGGGGCAGCAGGAGGTGGAGGCCACATAGAACAGTAGGAGGAATACTGACACTGAGAAGCAAAACACCTCTAGGTTTCTGCTCTAGCTTTTTCAAAAGGATAGTGAAGGGCAAGTGCAGTAATATATACAGAATATGCATAAAGCTATAGCACACATCAATACTCTACAAGTGATGTGTGCATGTGTATATGAAAAATTAGAAATGAAAATCCCAGCATAAGTTCCAAATCATGAGCTCACCATGGCTAAAGGATTGCTCAAAGCTTCACTCTTGCAAAATAAGTATTTGAAAATCCACATGAACCCCAGATACATCCAAACCATTAGCTAAGTGGAATGGCCTACCTGGATCTCACATGCAACCACAAGGTTATGGATGTAATAGAAGGCCTCCTCCACGCTCTCTCCAACTGACACGAGCCCGTGATTCCTCAGAATGAGAACCTACAGAGAAGCAAGGGAGCGCTGTGCAACAAGGCACCAAGACTCAGCCTTCTAGGCTCTACAACTGAAAACACCACAAGACACTACTGACCTTGCTTTTAGGGCCCAGATTTTTCTGAATCAAAATTTTTTCCTCTTCATCAACCAGAATGCCATGATAGTCGTGATAAGCAACATCTCCAAGGGAAAGTGCCTCCGGGGAAATAGGCAAGAGTCCACACTTCATTGCAGAGACCTAGACACCACGTGGCCACCATGACAAAGAAAAGTCACAGTTAAACAGCAACTCAAGACACATGAACGTGTTCCTCACGGAAATGACACTGATGTATGTTTAACTTCATTTTCTTGTTGGAAATAAATGAATCCATAAACTTAGATTTAATCTTCACTTCCAGAGCCCCTGACAGAAGCTGGGAGATCTTGGGAGAGGAAGCATGACCGGGATTTTCCAGAGATTATGCATGCTATGCCAGCCAGTGCTTATTAATGTAGTGAGTCATGGTTTAAAGAGAGGAACACAAAACAGGCTCTCTGAGGACTATGTCTTAAGGGGAAAAGTTTCAAGTGCTAAGGTTTTGTTCATGTTTTATTTTAGGCTGTAGATAAGAGAAAAATATCTGAAAGTTTCATACAAAGTAATTTATAGCAAATGAACAATTACATACTTACAATTCCTCTGTATTTATTTAAATAAATACAGTAAAGTGCTGTTGGTTTGGTTTGGTTTTGGATTTTCTGAGACTATGAAGTCCTGGCTGCCCTGGAGTTCACTATGTAGACCAGGCTGGCCTTGAACTCACAGAGATCTGCCTGCCTCTTCCTTGAGTATTGGATTAAAGGTGTGTGCCACTATGCCCAGCAACATAGTAAAGTTTTTAAGTAAAACATTTTTAAAAGTTTTAAAGTAGAGTCTCAAAACATTCTAAGTAGCCAGGCATGGTGGGGTAGGCCTGTCTGTCATCCCAGCTACTCCCAGACTGGGTCAGAAAGATCACAAGCTCAAAAAGCAGCCTGGGCTACAGATTAACACTGACTCAAAATATAAAGTAAAAAGAGATTTAAGGACTAGCTCAGCATAGAGCTCAATCCTCATTCGCATAAGGCCTGAGCTTCAATCCTCAGTACTACAAACAAACAAACATTTACCCAGCTTTTATGCTTCCTAAAATTCCCTCAAATCTGTCACAGAATATGCTAATTTTTAACATTCGTTTAAAGTGAGATGGTGGTTCAAGCCTTTTAGTCCTAGTACTCTGCAGGCCAAAACAGGTGAATCTCTATGAGTTCAGGGCCATCCTCATCTATGAGTTATCTATATAACTCATCCTGAATTATAGAGTTCAAGGATATTCAGGGCTACACAGTGGGACCCTGTCTGAGAAAATAAGATAAGGAAAAAAGAAACATATATTCAGCTGCAATGGTACAGATTTGAATTCCTCACACTGAGAGGCTGAGGCAGGAGAATTATCACATTCAAAGACAATCTTAGACTACATTAGGAGACCTTATCCCAGTAGGTTGAGGCAAAAGAATTCCTACAAGTAGCTATACAGTTCCAGTCCAGCCAGTGCTACATAGCAATAGTCTATTTTTTAAAAAGAAAGGGAGGAGGGAGAAAGGGAGGCAGGGCAGGAGAGAGACAAGGAAGACAGGAAAGCAAGTCAAACTAGAGGCCGAGGGTATAGCCCAGGGTTAGATTATATAGGTTTAGCTCTATCCCTAGCAACACATACTCAAAAAGAGATTTTTAAAATAGAAAATCCAAACAGTTGAGAAGTTGTTTTATCCTGTATGTGACTGTGTCTGACATCTATGAGAGCAGAGGTGGGGTAAGTACCCGCACAAGCACTGCACTAGAGGAGAACATCAGGTGTTCTGTTCCACTGCTTTCCACCGCATTCCCTGGAGACTGTCTTCCACTAAACCTAGAGCTGAGCCAGTAGCCATCAAGACCCAGTGATGCTCCTGTCTCTTCCTGTCACAGAGATGGGGTTACAGGCATGCATGCAACTACATACAGCTTTTCTGTGGATCCTAGGTATCTGAACTAAGGTTCTTTTGCTTGAGAAGTAAACATTCTTACCTGCTGAGCCATCTCACCAGCTTCAATCACTGTGTGCGTGCACACATGTGTGTGCATATATATGTAAAATATATAACAATATAGACTTATTAACTTGCTACAATAAGCAAGGGCAAATCAGAGCTTTAAAACCTACGAAGAAAGCTAGGCATACATGGTGGCACATGCCTTTAGTCCCAGCATTTGTGAGGCAGAGGCAGATGGACCTCTATGAATAGGAAGCCAGTCTGGTCTACATAGTGAGTTCCAGGACAGCCAAAGATACATAGTGAGACCCTGTTCTGAAAAAAACAAAACAACAAAGACAAACAAACAAACAAACAAAACAAGACCTACAAGCTCCCAGCATGGCACACTCACCGCAGCCCCTGCTGGGGTGTGAATGTGTACAATACATTTGGCATCTGGTCTCGCAGCATAAATTGCAGAATGCAAAGTGAAGCCAGCCTGATTTACTCCTAGGTTAGTACTTCCACGATCTACTATATCTCCTTGTAGATTGACCTTAACCTGCAAATAAAGAAGCAAACCTTTAGATATCAAGAAGACCTCAGGGCACCCCTACTAGAAAACACTGAAAGCCAAAAAAAGTGTCTATAACTTCTTTTGAGGGTTCTTCCTAAACTAACCATACTTGTGTGTGGTTCAGTTGGGCTCTGAAACTAGATATGAGGTCACTTAAAGATCTAAGAGAATCGTTATAAACATGATGCCAAAGAGAAGGGTATTCTCACCAAGCTGGATGCAGTCACTTCACTGTAGAGAAGTCCAAAAGGCACGATGAGGAAGTGCTCCTGCTCAGAGTTTACTCTGGTCTACGGGAAAATGCCTGAGTCAGCACAGAAGTAATTTTACAGAGATAAAACTACCTGTGTCACTTACAGGACACAAAATCACAGGCGAATGACTAGGTAGGAACTAAAGCATACAGTCTATCACAAAGCTAGGATGATCCGAACACTTACTGCACAGCAATTTAACTTACCGCATACATACTGGTCACAATGCAAACAAGCCAAACAACCCAGGTCAATACTGAACCTCTGCAGGGTCATTGTAAGGTTATTCTGAGGCCACTGGTCTAATGGCAAATGGTGCCAAACCTCAGAAGTAGAATACTCAAACAATTTTTTTTTTTAACGTTTTCCAAGGAGCTAGAGAAATGGCTCAAAAATTAAAAGCACTTGATACTCTTGCAGAGGAGCTAGGTCTGCTTGCCAGAGTTCACATCAGGTAGTTCCCAACAACCTCTAACTCTAGTTCCAAAAGATCCAACCCCGGTTTGGACGCTGTGGATACCTGCACACATATAGTGCACACACAGACAAGCAGGCACACACATACACATAAAATAGATAAATGTTTCCAATTCGGGTTTGTTAATACACAAGCCTGGAGGACAATGGGAAGATAGTAACATTCACGAATGAGCACAATCTTCCCTCAATGTTTGATATACTTTTGAAAGTTCCGATACCAAAATATCATCACCCTCTTGTTTCTCTGCACCGTTCACAGTGTACATCTATCTCTCTCTACGATTCATTCAGCTCAGAAAGGCACAGTAACCAGTGTATACCAAGACTGCAGGAATATAGCAGTAAAAAAGAAGAGATCTTCCTCAGTAAAAGAAGAGGTCTCATTTTGATAAGAAATGGTATTTGGATAGATTGAAGTGCATCTCTATAAGGTAGGCATGCTGAAGCACACCTATGATCCCAGAATTGGGAGGCTAAAGAGGAATGAATAAAGTAGAATGATCCTGAGTCCAGGAATCCCCTAGGTAAGACTGTCTAAAAAAAAAAGTCCTCACGGACTAGACATAAGCATGTTACACATTTGCTATGCTAACAAACCCCATAGCTCTAGCTAAGCTCAGGTACAGTGTTTATAGAGGAAGGGGAAGGGAAAGGAAGAAGGGGGAAAGGAGACAGTGGGAAGACTTCATTTCCCTGTTACTAATTGGTGGACAATTTTTCATGTTATTAAATAGTTCATACTTCTATAAAGATGAAGTTATTTTATTGTATTTTGTTCATTTTATATTGATTTTTCCATTTTTTTTTCCTGAGGCCAGCCTGACCTTATAGCAAGTTCTAAGTCAGCCAGAGTTATAGAGTGTGAACCTTTCTCAAAAGATAACAATATACAATTCTAATTGTAAGCTTAACATATTTGCATGTTTTAATAGAAAACACCTAAAATATCTAATTCTTAGTCTAAAGTAAAAGGTATTACACACAGAATTCAGACATCAAATGAAAGAAGGGCATTTCAGAGCAGATTTCTTCAGCGGCGGTCTCTGCCAGTGCCCTTGTCTACCACCCTCCTCTGTAATGAGGATGGACAGCCTCAGACCCTCAGCCACTACTAAAACCCAAGCACAGCCCAGCACTCAGGAGGATGGGTGGGCGGCCTGCTACAGAGATGGACACTATATCCCCTACACGGGCCAGACTGTCACCTCAGAGCTTAGCATTCCATGGAATCTAGACTGGACTGAGATGTTGTACAGGTGCTAAGACTTAACCCAGGACAGAAAGGCCTGTGTGCCAGTGAAGAATCGCCAAGAAAGGATGCTCAGCCCATTATCCAGCTGGGCCACCTGGCTTGTCCTTTCCCGTCTCCAAGGCTTCTCTAAGTCTGATACCACTTTAAAGATCTAAGTCCATCTATCCTCTCCAAGCCTCTCACACCTGTCAGCACTATAAAATCCCCTGAGCAGAAAATCCCTGACCCTCTTCCAGAGTAAGGACAAAATGACTCTTAGCACTTGTTTTTGTACCAATACTGTTAATATCTCTTTCCTAAGTGTCTACATAATAATATCTGGATGGTATGATGGTATCTAAGGGTAATACAAATAGATGTCATAAATCTTAACAACAAAACCAAAAATGCTCTAAAATTTAAAAAGCCAAAAGAGGAGGATGGTTTCTTTTTCAAAGACTTCCTGATTTCAGTTCATAAAATAAAATAAAATCTTTTTGGTAACTTGAATTTTTTTAACTCTGTGTTAATAACCAAGAAGATCACTTATAGGCAGAACAGTAAGCATTTAACTGGCATTTTAATTCTGTCAATGCCAAACAAATTACAAGGGAGAGGGGAGAGGCTTATAAATTTAAGTCAAAGTCACTAAAATACCACTCACAACAGGGTGAGTTATACACAGCATCTTAAAAACACACAAATAAGCTTCTGTTAGAGCCAAGCACCACATTTCCTAGTCCTATTTCAGCTATAACATCTGCCTAGAATCAATTAGCACTAAATCTCCCTCTGAGCTTCCAGTCCAGTCTAGTTAGCTGGAAGGCCAGCAGATGATCAGTGCCTCATGAGCTAGACTGACTGGACCTACTGTTCAGCTACCAAAGGTTTCTACTGAGTTCTTTTTCACAATTTTCCTAAAGTAATTTCAGTTCAGCCAGGGCTGGTCACCATTTGATAGTTTAGGGCACACCTACACAGTACCAGACACTGCTCCTGGTCCCAGGCCCACACGAGGGAGCACTAAGCAGCTCTGCTGATAGAGCTGGTACCCCTGTGATAATGTGCCATAGACTGCACACATGGGATCAGTCACTGCATGGAAACACAAGACTGCACTCTAACAGCAATGGAGTGAGCAGACAGGGGAGGCAGCCTCGCATCTGCAGTAAGGATTACACCACACTGCTAACAAAGAAAGCGCTAGACCACAGCTTCAGGTTTCACATTCTCTGGGCCCAGGAGGGAGCTGAACTAAGCACTCCTTATAAGCTCACATGTGGAAAGCTCCACACATGTGTATGAAGAAAAGGCTGAAGCAGTCAAGCAGCTGCTAACATTTGCTACTGCAAAACAAACAGCAGTGCTGGAATGATTACAAATTTTTCTTTAGACCTCTGTAACACCTACAGAAGGTATACTTGTTGTGATAAGCAGGTATTATAGTGATAATTTTTTTTTTAAAGATTTATTTATTGTTATATGTAAAGTACACTGTAGCTGTCTTCAGATACCCCAGAAGAGGGCATCAGATCTCATTACAGGTAGTTGTGAGCCACCATGTGGTTGCTGGGATTTGAACTCAGGACCTTCAGAAGAGCAGTTGATGTTCTTTCCCGCTGAGCCATCTCACCAGCTCTATAGTGATAATTTTAAAAATTCAGTATTGTCAAGATGGAGTCAGTGTGGGTCACACACTGAATTAAAACCAGTCTCAAAAAGTAGTAAAAGTGGAGGCTAGAGAGATGCTCAGCAGCTAAGAGTACTGTTTGCTCTTCTAAAAAGATCCAAGGTCAGTGCCAGCACCACAGAGTGGCTTACAACGCCCTAACACTCTGGTTTCAAGGGATCCAACACAATCCTCTGGCCTCATTCAGCATCTGCACATACACAGGAAGACAGACAGACACACACACACACACACAAACTTTTTAAAATAGTGAAGCTTTAGCTTTTATATTTATATTAATATTTACATGGTGACACACGCCTTTAATCACAGCACTTAGGAGGCAGAGGTAGGCAGCTCTCTGAGTTCTAGGCCAACCTGGTACGAAGTGAGTTCGAGAACAGCCAGGGCTACACACAGAAACCCTGTCTCAAAAAACAAAGAAAAACAAAAAGTAAAGTTCTTAAAATCAGGGGAGGGAGGAAGAGACCAACAAGAAATTGAAACAAGCTTTAAAGCCAAAGAAAAAGAAATTCAGAGAAAAAGGAAAGAGAAAGCAAGCTGTCCGTGCCTTTACAGCTCAACAGAAGTGTGGCCAGAGACAGCAAGAGCTCCCTTAATTCTCTTTGAAATGGTTACTCAAAAAAGGGCCAAATGTGTGTATTTGCTTGTTTATTGAAGACAAGGTCACCTGTAGATGACACTAGCATTCAGTCAAGGATGATCTTGAATTTCATTTTTTTTACATTCATTCATTCATTCATTCATTGGTGAAATGTGGGCATGTGCCACAGCACCTGTGTGAAGGGTACAGAACAACTTGAAGGAATCCTTCCTTCCGTCCTCCCTTCCTTCCTTCCTTTCCACCATGTGGGTTCCATGGATTGAATTCAGGCAACATAAACCCAGCAAAGAGCATTACTGAAATGATGGGTCATGAAAGCAAGCTAGACAAAGGAGAAAGTGAAGAATGGAACGATTGGTGAGAAAAAGGGAGGACCCGTGCTCAAGGCAGGGCTCATGCTGTTCACTCACACAACCTGAGCAGGAACAATGGGTTAATACAGAGAAAGCAGACAGCCAGTAACATCTGTTACAAAACTGAGGGGAGGACAGAGAGGCCCTGATAATGCTGGGAACAGAACAAAACTGGAGAAGCTGAAAACCACCCACAGGCAGAGAGGGCTCTGACCAGAGTCAGGAAGAAAACATTGTTATTCTTAGATTTATAAGTCATAGATGAATTTTAAGAATGGCTTATAATTTGGTAAACACTCATTAATTAGGTTATAAAGATGTTTTTAAAAAACTATTCTTGGGCTGGAGAGATGGATCAGCAGCTAAGAGCACTGGCTGCTCTTCCAGAGGTCCTGAGTTCAATTCCCAGCAACCACATGGTGGCTCACAACCACCTGTAATGGGATCTCATGCCCTCTTCTGGTGTGTCTGAAGACAGCTACTGTGTACTCATATAAATAAATAAAAATAAATAAATAAATAAAAACTACTCTCATAACTTTTAGCCCACACACATCAATTCTTGTGTTCTGCAGCAAGGAATGCAAAAGAGAGGGTGTTCTAAGATCTACTAAAGTATGTAAGAAAAGATGGTGCTAGACACTTAAGTCGCTCCTCACTCCGCCGACTCTGTGGACTAAGCTGCACTACTCAGTTACAGTCTGGAGTACTCACTGTGATGTGATTGTAGATAAGCTGAGACCACCCAAAGAGATCTGCCAGTCTGTAAAATGCTGCTAGTTTACACCGCAGTAACTTCTCCCCTTTGTCATATGCAATAGAATCAGATCCTCTAAGGTCATTCACAGGAGTAACCATACCAAGACCTAAAATAAAGAAAAACAAAAGTCAAACTTTTTTTATATATTTTATTGGTATTTTATTTTTTGTATTTGTTGACTATAAATCAATTACCAAAGTCCTATTTTAGACCATAAAATTAGTCCATATTAGACCATAAAATTTCAGAAATTTCAATGACAGAAAGACAATGTTCTCCCTGGCATTAATATATAGTTCAAAAAATAGATAACAAAAATATAGTGAAATTTGTGAGATGCAGTAAGGAATAGATTAGAAGAAAATGTACAGCCTCTGGCTGGGGGCTGTTTCAGGTGCTGCATGTCAGGAGAGGCCTTAAGACTAGACTGTAAGAAAAAAACGAAGCCATATTTTCAAGAGCCGTCTTACAGGTGTAAGGTCGGCATGTAAGACATGAATCTGAAAGAGCCAGCAGTTTGGTTCTTGAAAGACCTCTGAATTGTATTCAGTTAATTACTTCAGTGAATAGGTCAGGACCAAGTCATGAGGCAGGGACAAAAACAAACCCAGGAATGATATTTTTTCTAGCAATAAATGAGTTGTGGTGAACAGGGACAGTGAAGTGGACCACATGGGTAACATCTGACACAAGACAACATGGCAGAGACTATCAGTGCTCTGATCATATCAATTGCTACATGAAAAGGGGGGCGTAAGGATCTGTGTAAGGAAAGGTGGACTGTGGTGAATACATGGATAAAGATAGGCAGCAACAGCAATCATAGCTGGCAACAAATGTATTTCTGAGTAATCAGATAACAGAAAATGCAAAGAACAGATGGTTCTTCCTTGATCTTTGTTTGGTAATTTCCAAATCGTGCACAGTCTATACTCTTATTTACCAGGTGATGATAGCATATGCCTTTAATCCCAGCACTTGAGAGGCAGAAGCAGGGGATCTCTGCTATACAAATGAAGTTCCAGGACAGCCAGGGCTACACAGAGAAACTCTGTCTCAACCCCACTACCCACCCTCCCAAAAAACCAAACCCTTCAATTCTGTGTATTGTCCAGTGCATACTCACATACTCACGTGGCTCACATGAACAAGCTTCAGAACCTTATCTGGAAGGTTCCAGACCACAGGTTACAAAGCCAAGAACTACTCACTCATGTTCAGGGCGGCCATTCCTCCTTGTGGAGCTGCTGGGTAGACATTTGGTACACTCGCTGTCATGAAATCTGCAATCTGCTGCAATGCCAACAGGCCTGTGGGGTTCTTCCCCTTCTTAAACTGCTCCTGTATCATAGACTCCAGCTCTTCACAGAAGGCCTACAATGCATATTA
This sequence comes from Mastomys coucha, assembly GCF_008632895.1. Lineage (NCBI taxonomy): Eukaryota > Metazoa > Chordata > Mammalia > Rodentia > Muridae > Mastomys > Mastomys coucha. The sequence continues at coordinate 29,016,118 of NW_022196905.1, read as the reverse complement.
AAATGTCACACACTTTCCATTGGGAGTGCTATTATCTTATTAGAGTGAGTATAGAACTATCAGATAAATGTCTGTTTTCATCCAGCGCTAGAGCAGCAAACAGTGGTCTGAACATTTCACTTTTGAAAATATGATCTGAAATATTCTTTTTTATAAGTAATTAACAAAATAAAAGCTTAAAACTTAGATGCTGGGCAGTGGTGGCACACACCTTTAATCCCAGCACATGGGAGTCAGAGGCAGGCAGATTTCTGAGTTCCAGGCCAGCTTGGTCTACAGAGTGAGTTCCAGGACAGCCAGAGCTACACAGAGAAATGCTGTCTCAAAAAAACCAACCAAACAAAACAAACAAACAAACAAACAAACAAACAGGATTCAACTAATGGAACAGGATTCAACTAATGGAAATCTATTTTAAGGAAATATAAGGAATGCATTTAAAGACTTATTCATAAGGTAATTAATCTCAGCATTACAGATTCTTAAAAAGTAGGCCACATTTCAGAAATTAAAAAGCTGATTCAACATGGGGGGAATTCTACAGATGCATTTAACAGGAAAATCTTAAAATCAGATGGCATGGGGCTGGCGAGATGGGTACTGACTGCTCTTCCAAAGGTCCTGAGTTAAAATCCCAGCAACCATATGGTGGCTCACAACCACCATAATGAGATATAACACCCTCTTTTGGTGCATCTGAAGTCAGCTACAGTGTACTTATGTATAATAATAAATAAATCTTTGGGCCGGAGCGAGCGGGGCAGACCAGAGCGAGCAGAGGTCCTAAAAATTCAATTCCCAACAACCACATGAAGGCTCACAACCATCTGTATAGCTACAGTGTGCTCACATACATAAAACAAATAAATAAATAAATCTTTAAAAAAAAATCAAATGGCATAAAACTGCCCTTGATATGTTTTTGAGTAAAAAGATAATATAGTCAGTTTTATAAGAAAAACTTAAAAACCTAAACTATAAAAAGATTAAAAGTATATCAAATGATAGTTACAATTCTCAGGAGCAAGATTACTGATAACTTTTATATTCTACTTTGTGCTTTTTTGTATTTTCTTCAAAATAGGAAACTGTCTTGTTAAAGTAGAAAAGAACTGCACAGTGGTGCACACCTGTCATCCTCTACAGGGAGCAGCTCAAGGTCACCCTAAGCTGCACAGCTACAGAACAAGTTCAGAAGCAGCCTCGGCTACAGGAGACCCTACAGAAAACAACTGTCTTCAGGGAGGAAAAGAAAGACAACATGACAGCATTCCTGTAGCCCTGACATCTGGGAGGCTGACGCAGGTAGACTGAAGTTCAAGGCTACCTTGAGCTAGTGAGACTCTGTCAATTAAAGCATTAAAAAAAAAGAAAAGAAAAACCCCTCTATCTTTTATTAAATAATCCTAAATTAGGCAAAAACATGCAGTTGACTGATAATTATTTTAGCGAGAAGTTATTGCTGTAATAGGACAGATTTTTCTATGATGTTGTGGCTTTGGTTTTTTGGAACAGAGTCTAACAGCTACCTAGCCACAGGAGGCCTGAACTGTCTATGTGGACCAGGCCTTGAATTTACAGTGGTCCTCCCTCCTGCCTTGGCCTTTGAATACTGAGATTAGAGGTGTATACCATCACACCTAGCTTCCCTCAAACTGTTAGAACTTATCATATAGCTTAAAAGAAATAAGTCTTTTTTCCAAATAATTATAAATGATACCTCAGATGAAAGCATGAATTCACTGGATGATCCATCTAACTGTTAAGTACTCAGTGATTCCAATTAAACTTACCTGTAGTTTTCATTGCTTAATATGAAAACCTACTGAAAGAATTTGCCAAAGAGCACTGTAGCACACCTATCACTCACACTCCTTTGTGTGTAACAGCAAATGTATGACTGCTAGTCCGTTGGAGTGTTGTTGGCCAAGAGCCTTTTGCAAAACCAAGGTCTACCACTCATGATTAAGTCAGTGTCTGCAGGTCTGTCAGTCCATGAGGGAGGGAAAACAAGGATCAAAGCCCAGCTACGGATCTGTCTTTGTTATCAATACATAACGCATGGGGATACATATGAAAACACATGCACAAAGACTTAAATAAGCTGACTTCCACTGAACATCACCGGGTACTGGTCACCACGGCTGCAACCTCAAACCCAGCCTGGGCTATGTAAAGGAACTACTTAAAAAAAATACATACACACACACACACACACACACACACACACACACACACACACACACTTACTTATGTCTCAATTTAAAAGACTTTCTATCCTCATGAATCCTTAGGCAAATAATCCATTTCCATGCTTTTCAAATATACATACATATCTATGACAAACACAATTCAAATGTGTCACCATTAGACCCTGTGTTAGGCACTGAAGACTGACACAGGTAAGACAATTCCTACCATCACGGAACTCAAAGACGCAGTAAGGAAAGAGCAGGTTATGAGGGTCTCCCAAGCTTTCAGCGTCTCAGGTAGCACTTATGTACAATATGGATGGTTGGCATGGAGCTGGCGTAGTGATGAGGGAGGGCCTCAAGGTTTTACCTCTAGCCAGCAGTCACCGCCCAACGCTCCTATGTGCTACTGTGGTAACAAACCCTGACGGTTCAACATCTACACGCCAACCTTTCTCAGCTAGACTTTCCTTCCTCCTGTGCTCTCCATTCCTCTCTGCTTCTCACTTCTGCAGTCACACTCTAGACCTATTCAAAGCCACAAATGAACTCTCCGACTAGTCCCTTTAGTATCCACATCACCCTTTCCTCTACCCTACTGTGATTCTAACATTCCCCCCACTCCTTCTCACCCTCTTGATATCCCAGTGTCCTTCACTAAGCTTAAACCCACAGTAATCATTTTTCTATTTCTACCATTCAAGTGGCAAAACCCTAGTGAGTTCAAATACTACTTTTCTTCCCTTCTGCTAATGTTTCACAAAGGTAAAAGGAGACAGACATGAGATCCAGCCCACATTAACACGCTACCCTGTCTGCAAGTTTATGGCCTCTGACCTCAAGTTCCCCTTCACATTATCCTGACTAACTTGATTTTCCCTCCCCTTTTTTATTTGGTGAAGGCTAATAGCAAACATCATCCGAAAGAGACCAGATGGGCAAGGTGTTACTATAAGAAGCCTTGCGCTGGGCAGGGGTGATGCACGCCTTTAACCCCAGCACACAGAAGGCAGAGGCCAGCCTGGTTTACAGAACAAGTTCTAGGACAGCCAGGGCTACACAGAGGAAGAAACCTAGGAAGTGTCCTTTGCCACTAGAATCTCACACAGGGCAAGGCCAGGCTGGGGTTATGAGAATGTCCCCACACACTCAACACATTCCACACAAGTACTTGATACAACTATTGCTGTTCACTTCTTCCTCTGCCATCTGCTCATCCAGTATGTCAACAACATTTCCACGCTGGACAGTACCATTCTCTTCCTTGTCAAGTCTAAAGGCCTTCTACAGAATCCTTGTAGGAGACTGGGCCTTGCTCTTGGTCACAGTGTGCAGCATGGGCAGGGAATGTTCAGAGTCGAGCACCTTCTCATACATTTAATCACTGCCGGAGTCCCCAGGACCTTGAGCACCTCAGCATTAGTAGGATTCTGGCCCAGGATGCTCATCACAGACCCACACTGGCTGTAAGGAATCAGCTACTCAGTCAAACAGCTGGAAGGACCCCTGCAGGACTTCTGCAATAATCTCTCTCAGCTCTCTTTGAGACAAGAAAGCATCCCTGGCTGGCCTGAACTCACAGAGATCTGTCAGACTCTGACTCTGAATACTAAGATTAAAGGAATTAGCAACCATGTTGGGGGTGAGGGATCACTTTTTTCTCTCCTCTCCCTCTGCCCCCTCTCTTCTCTCTCCCTACTTTTTCTAAGCTTTGTATTCATTGAAAAGTTAAGACCTGCCTTTATCACATTCTTGCCGCCATGATATTCTGTCTCAGAATACAGAGCCAAGTAAACCAGGAATGAACCCTCTGAAAGTCAAAATAAATTCCCTTTCTCTTGTAAGATTTTTTTGCCAGGTATTTAGTCATGGCAACAAGAAAAGTAGGTAATACAGTAACATTCCTACCATGGCATCGGTTCCCTGGCATCCTAGGCCATTGCTGTGGGACAACTCTAGCCACCAGTACTCCAAAGGGGCAGGCCTACACACTTTTCTCATAGCACAAGCCTATGTTTAAAACACACACACAAACACACAAACACACAAACTTTAAAAACTATGGTAGTTCTAGATGTAAAAGAAGAAACTTAAAAAGACGAATAGAAGCCGGGCGGTGGTGGCGCGCGCCTTTAATCCCAGCACTTGGGAGGCAGAGGCAGGTGGATTTCTGAGTTCGAGGCCAGCCTGGTCTCCAGAGTGAGTTCCAGGACAGCCAGGGCTATACAGAGAAACCCTGTCTCAAAAAAAACCAAAAAAAGAAAAAAAAAAAAAAAAAAAAAAAAAAGACGAATAGAATGCCCTCAGTTTCCCTCATTGTTAAGATCTAATATTATTAATTACTATATTAGTAACTTTTCTGTTGCTGTGATAAAATACCATGACCAAAGGGATTTTAATTATGGAAGAGTTTATTTTCGCTTATGGTTCCAGAAGTCATGGCAGGGAGGCATGCAGCAAGCAGGCATGGTAGCAGAAGCAGGAAGCTGAAATCTCACATCTTCAGGCATGAGCATAAAGCAGAGAGAAGTGGTGCCATACTATAAAAACCTCACAGCCCACTCACAGTGGTGTTCCTCCAAAGGTTCTACAACCTCCCCAAACAAAGCCACCAACTGGAGGTCAAGTATTTGAACACTTAAGCTGTGAGGGACATTCTCATTCAAACCACCACAATTACCAAAGTACTGGTGTCAAAATGAAGGAGGCATCAAAGATGTACCCTTTCAATGAAACCCAGGTTGGACGGCTTTACTGTCTTCTCACTCCTGTCACTCCTTGTTCTGTTCTAGAGCTTACTGCCTTTGGACTAGCAACATTCCAGTGCTCTCTGTGGTCTAACCACTTTGTGAGGAAGCATCTTTCTCCCTGCCCCTTACACTCTCAGAGCTTGGCACAGTCCTATGCACACTAGGTGTGCTGAACTCAGAGTCTCCCTCGGAGCCTGGCACAGTCCTGTGCACATTAGGTGTGCTGAATTCAGAGTCTCCCTCGGAGTCTGGCACAGTCCTGCGCACACTAGGTGTGCTGAACTCAGAGTCTCCCTCTACCTCTAGTCACAGTCTCTTAGCTTCCTCTGCTCTCCTAGCTTCTTCTCCTTCTCAATTCTTCTATCACACTATCATTCTACTTTCTAAATCAATCTCCAAAAAGTCTCTCTCTTTTCCACCCTGAACCTAATTACAGTTCTTAATCTCTTCTGTTTGGAAGATGGCTACTATGTTCTGAAGCCAGAATCCCCTCCTTAAACTTGAATTCTGTCTGTTCCCTGTCAGCAATCTCCAGGACCTCCATACTTAGAGAACAATTCGAGTTCCTATTTCAACCTACACAGCCTTCCAGAATCCACTCTAACTGTCCTCCCTCCATGCCACCTTGGAGACACCAACCACAGTCTCCTCAAGCACTCCTACCTTAAGAATTCACCTAAGCCGCTTCTCAAGCTGGAAAGTTTCTGTTCTTGATACCTACATGGCCAGGTCCTTCATGCTACAGAATCAGGTTAACAAGCTCTCCTCAGAGAGGCCTTCTGACCACAGCCACACACAGTTTCAGTACTCTACTGCTTTCAACATAGCACATGACTGTATTTAATCATTTACTGCCTTCAACTAGAATGTCTACACGTGTCCTTTATATTCTTCATGTTCTGCACAGATCTGAGCACTTTCTCATTATACCTTCATAACAATACAGTCAATCTCAAACTACTAGAGGCCTCCCTCACAAGTCATGCTTACTGCTAAGTTCATATCCATATGTCCTCCCAGCATATAAGACAGTATCATTTTTTAAGAGTCAATGACACCTTCCAAAAATACTAACAAGACAAAGCAAAACCAGATTAGAAGGAAGGAAAAGGAAGACTGCAGCCCAATAAGGGCAGCATAATCAACAGGAAGAAGCTGCCAGGACAAGGCTACATGTCATCTAGAAGACACCTGGTAAGTACAATTGTGGCCCACAGTGCGGGCTGTAACAAATCAGGTGCAATTTATTAGCTTAGCTATGGCCAAGAACAGGGAAGGCCACAAGGAGTGTCCCTTATTCAAAATATTTAGGTTTAGAATGAGAATTATTTCAGATTTTGGAGTATTTGCACAGGCTTTATCAACTGATCATACAAACATCTCAAATGTTGTCAAATCCAAATGTTTAACCAATATGGTAATGCTTAAAATATTTGTCTTAGATTTTTGAAAAAGGGATGCTTGACCTGTATTTTAAAGAAAACGGTGGATTTTATATTGTTACAATGTACAATTACAATTTACAAGTGTTTATAAAAAACACTTTGGAACAACAGTGAAGACAGTTAAAAGTAGAAATTAATATCTATCCTTTATAACTCTAGAATCTTCTAATTATGTCTGGTAGCACAAACCAAAGAGAATTTTTCAACAAGTTTCTATAAACAGGAGCATTGATGTGCTGTGTAATAAGAACTGACTATGCCATTGAAACAACAGGCCTAAGAGTACAGAAATCACAAGGAAGCTGGCCAAATTTGTTCTAAACAAGCTTTTTCTTACAGGACTCTGTAGAATCATAGACACCCTCTTCTTCTGCTCCATCATATTGAAGTCCTGACGAAGGTCCGGTGCCATGTTCCTCTCCCGCAAATATTCTGGATTGTTCTCATCCACTCTGTCAAAGTACCTCTCCTTGTGAGGGGCTGTGGTTGGAGGTGGTGAGGTCACCACTGCGGCCCGAGTGTCACCATTCATTGTGCAATTTTCCTAGGGTCCTACAGATTGAAAATAAAAGACATTTTTGTGTTCAAATTAATGCCCATTAGGATTTCATGATGAGGACATCAACCTCAGAAATACATGCTTCTATGTGGTGATATGCTGGCTCCTTTACAGTTCAGAAGCACATGACCGGTCAATCATTCCCTCCCTCCACTAATCAATGCTGTATTTTGTTCTAGTCATTGTTTATTAGAGCATAGACGAACAATCTAACAATGCTATTATGTATGTACTCTGGCAAATGCAAAACAAATTCAAAAGGAATAAGAAATTTAAACTTGACTATATGGTAATTAACACTTAGGTTTATCCTACATTGACAGACTTTAGAAGTGTTAAAACAAAACTTTTTGTTTTGTTTTGTTTTGTTTGTTTGTGTGTTTTTGCGATAGTCTTTCTACATATCCCTGGCTGTCCTGGAACTCACTCTGTAGATCATGTTTGCTCTGGAATACTGGGATTCAAACTGCATCACCACATCACTCCCACATCACTCCAGCACCCTTCCTTATTTTTAAAGATAAGACGACATCTGCCTATGGTAGTTCATGTCTATAACCCAGCACTATTTTCCCCCTGAGACAGGGTTCCTCCATGTATCCCTGGCTGTCCTGCAACTCACTCTGTAGACCAAGCCAGTTGCAAACTCACACAGATCCGCCTGGCTCTGACCCCCAAGTGTACTTGAGATGTGCAAAAGGATCAGGAAGTCAAAGTCACAGGCTATCTAGTGAGTTCCAAGTCAGCCTAGATAGACAACATGAGACTCTCTCTCAAAACAAACAAAAAATTAATTTAAAAAAAATGAGGAAAAACGTGAAGACTGAGATTCAAACCAAAGCAATGTAGCTCATAGCTTTGTTTGGTTCCTAAACTCTCAGAACTGTACCATACATGACAAAGATGACAAGTGCAGCCGTGGCAAACCCACGAGACACAGAAAGCTGAGGCTTGAGGCAGCTCAGCAGGTACAGAGAACTTGGGGCTCTTCCCATGTACCCAAGATTTGTTCCCAGCATCCACACTGTTCCTAGTGGTCAGCTCCCTCTTCTGACTTCTCAAGCACATTCACACAGCCACAAATGAGTGTTAAATGAGAGAGATGGGAAGGTCATGGATGAGAAGACTGGCCTTTAACGACCACAGACTCAATACGGTCTGGTATTGACCTTCGTAATGACTATCATATGAGTGCGTGTGACACGTGACACATGCACACGACGCACAGCCACACATGAAGGCATACATGGAAGACGGAAACTTATAGAAGACAGTCATGTGCTACTACACATATCCTCTATGAGGTACTCGTGAATTAGACGGACTCTTCTCTCCATTCTAAACATTTCAGGCCTCAATGAACCCCAAGAGTCAACTCAAATGTTCCCTGCACCGTAGCCTGGCTCAAGGTCTCCTATAGCCAGAGCATGTTATTCTTAGTTCCCTTGTAGCAACTTTCTAACAGGGCCAGAGCCCCTGTAAAAATGCTTGCTGCCCAACAGTCTATGGCCCAGGGTAGAACGGAGGAAATATATTTCTAGCTCACTTTTTAAATGAACACTAGGAAAGTATTTCATATACATCAAGACCTCAATTAAGATTTTGTTCCTGGCCAGGCAGTGGTGGCTCACACTTTTAATCCCAGCAAAAGCAGGTGGATCTCTGAGTTCAAGGTCAGAACAAAAAAAAAAGAAAAAAGAAAAGAAAAACAAAAACAAAAGAAAAACAAAACAAGACTTTGTTTTTCAGTGAATGCTGCTACAAGGGACGTTATTTTTTGTTTGTTTGTTTCTTTTTTTTTTTTTTTTAAAGATTTATTTATTTTGGCCAGAAGGTAGTGGCACACAGCTTTAATGCCAGTACTTGGAAGGCAGAGGCAGGCAGATCTCTATAAGTTCAAAGCCAGCCTAGTCTACAAAGCAAGTTCCAGGACAGCCAAGGCTACACAGAGAAATCTTGCCTCGAAAATAACCAACTTTATTTTATGTGTATGTGTTCTGTCTGTATGTACAGGTGTGCACCATTTGTGTGTCTGATGCCCATGGAGGTCAGAAGAGGGCTCCAGATCCACTGGAACTGGAGTTACAAATGGTTGTAAGCTACGATGTGGGTGCTGGGAACCAAACCTGGGTCATGTGCTCTTAATCAATAAGTTATTTCTCTAGCCCACAACAAACTTTTCTTTTTTTTCTCTTTTTTTGGTTTTTCAAGACAGGGTTTTTCTCTGTATAGCCCTGGCTGTCCTGGAACTCACTCTGTAGACCAAGCTGGCCTGGAACTCAGAAATCCATCTGCCTCTGCCTCCCAAGTGCTGGGATTAAAGGCATGCGCCACCACTGCCGGGCCAAACTTTTCTTGGAAAAGGGTTCTATGAGAGCTCCTCTGCATTCAAAATACAGCTGCATCTTAAGTCATAATCAACTAGAAGATGGGGCCTCTGCTGGAATGGATGTCAAGATTTTAAACAAACTTGGAGGAGCCAGAACTGACACTATCCAGGCAAAGGGCTGGAATAGTGCAACATGGTGAGAACCCACCTAGAACCTTAGATGGCAAGCTCAGGAGACCTTGGTAAATTAGTGGCTCAGAAACACAAAAACATGGAGAGGTTTGCTAAAAGAGATGCTGCCAATTAATAAAAAGGAATCCCTATAATCTACTGAAGTGAGCAAGTCCAAATTGATATATGCTTCCCCCAAATAAAATGATAAGGTACAATATCTCAAGATTTGTATTCCTTGTCAGCAATGCAATTCTCCATTACACCACAGAAAGAAAGAAAGAAAGAAAGAAAGAAAGAAAGAAAGAAAGAAAGAAAGAAAGAAAGAAAGAGAGAAAGAAAGAAAGAAAGAAAGAAAGAAAGGAAGGAAGGAAGGAAGAAAGAAAGAGAGGGAGGGGAGGAAGGAAGGGAAGGGAAGGGAGGGGAAGGGAGGGAAAAAGATAGATCACTCACTCACTCACTCACTGGAGTTTCTTAAAAGCCTTGGGCTGCTAAGGACCTGAGTTCAATAAAGCCATTATTAATCTGATTGGATCACTTCTATCCCTTATCTCTAGATATTCTCTTACTAATGAAAACTGCTCAAAAGACCTTCTAAATTAACACTGCTGACCATGCACCACACCCTGATAAGTTTTACACGTAGGAACTCACAGTAGTGTTTCAGGACAGCCTGAAGTACATAAAGGGTCTTTGATTTGTTTTTAAAAAAAATTCCAGTGAAGTTGATCTCCATTATCTTCACTTGGGCACGAGCACATATCTATCCAAATGTTCTAAACAAAAGTTTTTAAGAAATTCCACTCACTCCACTTGAGACTCAGTGACTGAGACAAAAGGATCAAGAGTTCAAGGCCAACCTGAACTACATAGTTAAAAAAATAAAATAATAATGATGATGGTGGTGGTGGTGGTGATGGTGATGATGATGAAGGGAGGGAGGGAAAGAAACAGAAAAGGTAATTCTACAAAAAAAGACAGCAGTCCATATTCTAGGAGAAGATGGGAGAAGTCTAGACACAGTGTCGAATTCTAGTGAGCTTCTTCACCAGCCACTGTACCAAGTCTCGTATTCTGAGCCAAGCACCACGATGGGTCCCAGGTGGGCAAAGGCTGCAACACCAAGCATGGTGAGGCAGTCCTGTAACCTCAGCACTCAGTGGAAGCAAGACCATGGTGAGCTCGAGGCCAGAGGCCTGCCGTTCATGCATTTCACACCCGAGTTGATGGGGCTGGAGATGAGGCCTGCGGGAAGGAGCACAGGATGCTCTTGTTTGCCAGCACACATGTGGGAGGCTCACAACCACTGCTAACTCCAGATCCAGGGGTTCACATGCCTCTGGCACCATCACTGAACCAGGTACAGAGACACATACACATTTTTTTTAGATATTAGAGGGAAAAGAAAAAGCCGGAACTCAACGTTTTACTGCAACAGTGCCAACTGTCTTTCCTATTTTTGCTTCTTCACTAGATTTACTCTTCAACTACTGTAACTGGGATAGGGGGAAGACAGGCTTCTCTGTGGAGCCCTGGCTGTTTCTCTGTAGACCAGGCTGGCCTCAAACTCACAGAGATCCACCTAAGTGCTAGTGCTGGGATTAAAGACCTGTGCTACCACCACCTTTTTTTTTTTTTAAGACAGGTTTTCATCACCTAGCTCTGGCTGGCCCCTTACTGTGTAAATCAGAGATCTGTGTGCCACTCTCTCCAAAGTGCAGGGGTAAAAGGCCGACCCTACCACACCAGGCTTTTTCAACTACTGTAATAGTTTTACTTTTGCTGAAATTATAAAAATCTTTGAAAATTTACTGATTCCTGAAACAAAATTTGCCCTTCCTTGTTTCCTCCCCTTTTGGCGCTGAGAATCAAACACCACAAGTTCAAGGTATTGTAGTAAGCCAATAAATACGCTGCTGCTAAACTGCACCCCAGACCCAAACTCTTTCTGAAGGGCATCCATGAGGGAAGGTTCTAAGTAGTAATTTGGTCTTTCCTTTTAATTATTTTCCTGAGGGGAAGGCTAAGTGGGGAAGTCTGACAAGAATACAGGTAAGGAAGTGCTCCCCGCCTCGCCCCAGAATCAATGGTCTGAATGTTCCTAGCTGTGAAGTAATTAGTTGTAAAGTAAAAGCTAGGACTTGAAGGATTGTGAAGAGCACAGAACTGAATGTAGGGAGAACGGATCACTATTCTGCACACGCAAAGGCTGCGTGTGCTGCTGTGTTGGCTCTGAAGCCTAAGGACAGAGCCAGGATTCCTCTTTTGATCTACATAGGAAGCATTTAAAATCACAAAGAGAAGCCTAAGTAAAACTGTCAAAAGTGTGCTCTTTGAAAAGTTACCACATAGGCTACTGGAGGTTTAAGTCTTTATGCTACCAAGTAACTATAAATGTACAGGTGTCTTCACAAAATTTTTCATTTTAAATGAAAAATGTAAGATACAGAAAATGGTATACAGACAGTATATGTGAGAGGTAAGTAAAAACTCATTTATATTTGCATAAATAAACAATAAAATCCACAAGAAATTGAAAATAATAGAGTTCTGAGGAGCTGAGCAGACGGGGGCAGGGGTGGGCAATTATATAAGTATTATATCTACATCTTAAAGTTAATTTGTAAAATAATTTAAAAATAAAATACCACTTAGAAAATAAAATAATAATTACCACTGCAGGTGTATAATGAGCATAGATACTGTGCTGTGTTGACACAGGAACAGAATGTGGGGAGAGCCACAGGACTTTATAGAGTCAGTCATCTCTTCTACCTTTATGTGAGTTCCAGGAATCCACCTCAAGGCACCATCCACGCACTGCAAGCACTTTCCTGCTGAGCCATCTTGCCATCCCCACTTGTTTCAGGCTTTTACATTCTATACAGGCACTAAAAATATGTTCTGTGACTGAAGTGTTTTAGCAGGGTGGCCTTATCCTGATCTCACAGATAATAAAATATAGCTTGTAAGAGACTATGGGCAGTGGTGTATGCCTTTAATCCCTGTGCTCGGGAGGCAGAAGCAGGCAATCATCAAGTTTGAGGCCAGTCTGGTCTACAGTGCAAGTTCCAGGATAACCATGGCTACACAGTGAGACTGAAAGAGTTAGATTTGAGACTTGTGCTGGCTAATGAGAAAATTGCAGGTTTGAGGAAAACACAGTGGACCAAGGTAAAGGCATGTCCAGGTGGGCCTGGGCAGGGGCAGGCGAGCTGTTGGGACATTCTGGGAACTAGCAGGCCAGGAAGATGTGGAGGAGAAAGCATGCAAAGATATGACCGGGTGGGCTCTAGCATGACTCAACTGAGTAATGGGTCATCTGGTCCTCTTAGATATGGTTTAAGGTCAGCCAGATGCTCTGTTGACTCAGATTACCACCCTTAGGAATTTTCCGCCCTGATCTGCATGTACACTAGCTGATATTTGAATTAGCCAATCATGTATAGCCACACCAATTCCTTTGTTCCCTCACACCTTTTCCCTATATAAACCCCTAACCCCTGAGCCTTGTGGTCAATTCCTCTATCTCCTGCATGAGATACGTGTTGATCCAGAGCTCCGATATTAAACTGCCTCATGTGTCTACAGCAAGACAGTCTCTCGTGATTCCTTGGGTGCTCATCCTCCCGAGAGTTGAGTGGGGGTCTCCCTACGGGGGTCTTTCAAGACCCTATCTCAAAAAACAAAAACAAAAAACAAAAAGCAAAATAAACAAAAACTGTGTCTTGTCCTAAAGTAAATATACTGTGTTAGGTAAATTTTCAAGTTAAGTTGAGAATATACTGAACAAAATATGACCCTTCCTGGTGTCTGTTCAGAATGTCTCCATTTGTATCTGAACAAACTATTAATGAGTTTTCTCTCTAAATCTACACTGCTTGATTAAAACTATTTGGGGTTGCTTTGGGTGTTTGTGTTTGTTTGTTTTGAGACAGCCTCACACTGTAGCCATGGCTATCCTAAGTCTTGCTATATAGAGATGAACTGGCCTTGAACACCTAAGAGATCCTCTTGCCTCCACTACCCAAGAGCTGAGATGAAAGGCATGTGCCACAAAACCCCCCACCCCCGACTAAAACTGGAGTATTTTCTGATTCTATATTAGCCCCACTTAGCAGAAATTATTTCCATCTTGCCAAAAGCAGTGGAGTTGCAGCCTACAAGGACTGTTCCATGTAAGAATATTACACAGGATATACGTCCATTCGGATTATGGTGATATGAATGGAAATGACCTCCACAGATTCTTATTTGAATACCTGGTCCCAGGTTTTTAGAACTGTCTGGGAAAGATTAGGAGATGAACCTTGTTAAAGGAAGAGGTATGTTGCTGGGGGAAGGACATGCCTGAATGCCTACTGCCATGTTCCCCACCATGAAGGCCATGAATTCTAACCCTCTGGAATCACGACCTCCCAAATTAAATGTTTCTTTTATAAGTTGTCTTAGTGGGTCTGGAGAGATGGCTCAGCGGTTAAGAGCACTGACTGCTCTTCCAGAAGTCCTGAGTTCAATTCTCAGCAACCACATGGTGGCTCACAACCATCTATAATGGGATCTGATGCTCTCTTCGGAAGAGCAGTCAGTGCTCTTACCTGCTGAGCCATCTCACCAGCCCTAAGTCAGTTTTCTTATCAGACACATCTACTCTGCTGACAAACATTTGCTAAGGAACTGTATGGCACTACTATGAACTAGGCTCTGCCCAGCTATGCAGGTGTCTGGGTGACAACTGAACAAGACAAAACAAGACAAAACACTTCTGCCTTCACTGAGCATATCTGAAGGGTTGGGAGTAGGAGATGGATGGCACAGCAACTACCGTGCACAAGGCCTAGGATTCAACCTCCAAAACAGGGGGTGCATCTTTCTGAAAGGAAGCCAGGCAGGTAGATGGCCAGGGAGTAAGTCACAGAGATTCAGAGACTGAATGTTCTGTGCAGGGCCTGGCACTGCAGGGGGCACGGGGGAAGGCCAGGAATAGGTGATCATTCAGGAAAGTCTCCCAGACCTGGGTGATTGGGGCCACAGCCAGGTGGACGGGGTTCAGAACAGCCTCTAGGCAGACAAACAACAGACTCATGAAAGCTAACTTGTTCCAGAGTATGAGAATGTACTAGTCAAGTACATCGTCACTTTTGAGATTAATACATTTCCTTTACATTGTGGTAAAAGAACAAATAAACTAAGAAAGAATTAAGCATCTTTTTTCCTTCTACATGTAAAATTAATGCCAGAGGATAGGACTGTTAGGGTTAAAACAGCAAGGTGCCCCAAATGCTGGAGGCATAAATAAGAGAATTTGCAGCTACAGGATGAGGCAGGCAAACTTACCAGGTAAGGGGAAGAAAGCAGCTCTGGAAAAACAGCCAAGCCATAGCCATCCCATAAGCCCCTCTTTAAAGAACAGGCAAAGTACCGCTGCCTTCTGCCCTAGTAAACCTCAACTTGATGAACAGTCCCACCTTGGAACGTACTCTTGCATTTAAGGCTGTACTATGAGCAGGGCAGTGGTGGTGCACACTTGGGAGGCAGAGACAGGCGGATTTCTGAGTTCGAGACCAGCCTGGTCTACAGAGTGAGTTCCAGGACAGCCAGAGCTACACAGAGAAACCTTGTCTTGAAAAACAAACAAAAAAATAAAAGACTGTATTATGAATGAGAATGGCTTCTAAGAAAGCCTTTACTTATTCCAGGAAAGAGACCACCCTGGGCCATCTTAGGGGTATGGGCAAAGACTCTGAAAGCTAAACACCAGAGGTTTGGGGGTGCCCTGGGGCTCTGGTCTGCTCTCTATTCTGGAGGGTGCCTTTTGCCACCCCTTACTCCTTTGCTATCAACTTTGACTTCGGGCTCTACCTTGGGAATACAAGCACTGAGAATGTAAGCTCTGGACCTCTGAGACCCACTTGTAATTCCTCCTCTACCCACTCACTTATTAACTCCTTCCCTTCATCCTCCAAGATCACCTCACACAACCTCCTAGCAGCACCTGACCCTATCCCCCCACACTCACCCCCGCCTCACAGCGTCCTTTCTGCCTTCCCTCCTACCTCTCCAGCCACTCTATGTGCTGCTTCCTTTGCTGTCTCCTTTCTACCCAGACCCCTGAGCTCTTGCTCAGCCCCATCTCTGTTCATACTTCTCTAGTTCTCTATTCTAGCCATCTATCAAATTCACCTAGAAAAGCCAGATATGGTGGTGCATATCTGTTATCCCAGTACTCTGAAGGCTGAGGCAGGAGGATCACTGAGTTCAAGGCCAGCTTGAGACTGGGATATATAGTAATTCCAAGGACTATACTGCATAAGACTATTTCAAAAAACTAAAATATCATGTTTTTAAAGAACCAGAGAAGGAGTTGGAGACATAGTTTAGCAGTTGAGAGCACTGGCTGTTCTTCCAGAGATTCTGAGTTCAATTCCCAGCAACCATCTGTAAGGAGATCTGATGCCCTCTTCTCTTCTGGTGTGTCTGAAGACAGCAATATATAAAATACATACATATAAAACAAATCTAAAAAAAAGAGAGAGAGAGAGAGAGATGTGCTGTGTGCTGGATAGTGTATGTCAACTTGACCTAAGCAAAAATTATCTGAGAGGAGGGAACCTCAATTAAGAAAAAGCAACATCCATAAGACTGGGTTCCAGACAAGCCTGTGGGGCATTTTCTTAATTAGTTATAGATGGAGGAAAGCCCAGCCCATTGAAAGCTGCCATCCCTGGGATGGTGGTCCTGGGTTCTATAAGAAATGAGGCTGATAAAGCCAAGAGAAGCAAGCCAGTAAGCAGCACCCCTACATGGACTCTGCATCAGCTCCTGCCTGGAAGTGTAAGCCAAATAAACCCTTTCCTCTCCAACTGGCTTGATCATGGTGTTTCATCACACCAAAGAAGCCCTAAGACAGGTTAGAAAGAGGGCTTAGTGGTTAGATATGCTTGACCAATGCTCAGATTCCAATACCCTCATAGTAAGCTGTCTGCCAACAAAAGCCTATATAACTTGCCACAGCTCGCTCTCTCTCTCTCTCTCTCTCTCTCTCTCTCTCTCT
>NW_022196905.1:28997474-28999137 GCF_008632895.1 Mastomys coucha | reverse complement strand
CCCACTTATTGGCCCTGGCATTCCCCTACACTGGGGCACAGAACCTTCACAGGCCAAGGGCCTCTCCTACCATTGATGCTGGACTTTGCAATCCTCTACTATACACATGCTGCCAGAACAATCAGTCCCACCATGTATAGTCCTTGGTTGGTGGTTGAGACCCTGGGAGCTCTGAGGGTACTAGTTATTTCACATTGTTGTTCGTCCTAAGGGGCTGCAAACCTTTCAGCTCCACTACTAAACCTTTAAACATCTAACTTGCATATGTAATAATAATAATAATAACCTACTTGGATGACCGCTCACACATTACTTACTCAAAGCAGAATTCTACATTCTTCCAATCTTGTCTCCCCACATTTTATTGTATCATGCTTATTTTATGGTATGGTACAGTATCTTTTCTACTTGAGACAGGATCTGACTGTCTCATATAGAGTCCTAGCTGGAACTCACTATGGAAACCAGACCAGACTATACCAGGATGGCCTGGAACTCACAAAAATCTGCTGGCCTCTCCCTTCCCAGCACTGAGATTAAAGACTTAGGCCACCAAGGCCAGTTTTTTTAAAATGTCTTTTAGTAAGGTCTCTATCTGTTGTCTAGCCTGACTTCAAACTCTTGCTATCCTACCTCAGCCTCTCCAGTACTCACAAGTATAACAGGTGTGTACCCCTGCCATGCCTGCTTGCCTTTCTACCCAGTTATGATTGGTTTGGGATCATCTCACTCCACAGCTAAGGCTTGCATCAAACTCCAGATCCTTCTGCCGCAGGTTTCTGAGTACTGGCATTACAGGTATTTGTCACTACACTGGACCCATTTTCTTTAAATTTTTATAAATTCTAGCTAGGCAGTGGTGATGTACACCTTTAATCCCGGCAGGAGGTTCTCTGAGTTCCAGGCCAGCTTGATCTACAGAGTGAGTAAGACGACAGTAAGGGCTACACAGAGAAACTCTGTCTCAAAACAACAACAACAACAACAACAACAAATCAATGGGAGACAGGGATGTATGCACAGAACCACAGGTACCAACAGAGTCCAGAGGCAGTAGATCTCCTAGACATATAGATAGTGGTTCTCAACCTGTGGGTCCCCCTTTTGGGGTAGAACCTTTTCACAGGTGTCACCTAAAAACCATTGGAAAACAGACATTTACATTACACTTCATAACAGTAGCAAATTACAGTTATGAAATAGCAACAAAAATTATTTTATGATTAGGGTCACCACAGTATGAGGATCAGTACTAAAGGGTTGAAGCATTAGGAAGGTAGAACTCCTGGGCTACAGTGACAGATGGATATTAAGAATCCAACTGGGAGTGGTATGTGCCCTTAATCAATGAGCTGTCTCTCCAGTTCTATACATGTCCTATTTTCCTGACTTTTTTCATGTGTGTACATAAATGTGGAGGAGAGAACAACTTTTGGACATCTGTTCTTCCCTTGCACCACGGGTTCCAGGCACAGAACTCATCAGTCTTACATAGGAAGGACCTTTACACACTAGGCCATCCTGCCAGTCCACATTAAGCATCTTTAAAATAGCTGTTTTAAGCTGGGTTGTAATGGCTTACGACTGTAATCCCATCATTTGGAAGACTGACACAGAACGATAAAGACACTAAGATCAGCTCTAGCAACATAACAAGACATTG
>NW_022196905.1:28979405-28997464 GCF_008632895.1 Mastomys coucha | reverse complement strand
AAAAAAAAAAAAAAAAAAAAAAAAAAAAATTCTTTAGGCAGGGTTGGAGGATAGGGATGTTAAAAGCTCAGTGGTAAAGCAAAACCCTAAATTCAACCTCTAGTACTTCCCCCCGCCCCATTAAGTGAGGGAGTTAACTATTAGTAACAAGTCAAAATGCACTATCTCCCTCATTAGAATGCAAATCCCCATACATCAAGAAACTTGTGTGTCTGACCCCTCTGCCTTACTCACAGGACAATAAATAACAAGGCCTTAATGAGTACACGTTGAAGGACATGGACACTTCCTGGTCTAGCATTCTGGACTGACAATGTCAAGCACACTCTGGTTTCTAGGAGCATGTGACTAAGGAAAGTCATTGTCTCAATTCTTTCAATCACAACCTGACACATAATTCAAAATGCACTGGGGACAGATCGTCATATACTAACAAACAGGTTCCAAATTTCAGTTTACCATCTAAACGGGAATTCCAGACCACAAGTGAACAAATCTGTGTGTGAAACTAGGCTTTGTATATCTTTGTAACTGGGTTTTATGTTTCAAAGAGTTACGTCAATCCCCAAAGCCAGTATGTACAACAAAAGCAGCTTTATCTGTCTCTAGCTGGCTAGATTTGGAGACAAGAGCATGTATAACTCCCAGAGGGAGGGAAATAAGAAAAGGACACTTCTAGACTTAACAGGTACCACAACTAAGTACACAGGGTCCTACAGTGAACCTACAAAACTGTGGAAGACCCAGCTAAGTCAGAAAGCTAGGGCTGACTACACACATTAGCATAAAGAAGTCTAACGTGATCTGACAAAGGGGGATCATTCTGCAGTCTTTTTAAACACATTAGGGTAACAGCAGCACTAGACTAAAGTGAGAATGTCTGTGGTGGGGGATACAGACTAGGGATAGAATTCAGTGCAACCTATCAAACACGTCCCAAGAACCACATATAATACAAACACAGGATATACCTACATATTCCCACTATATATAATGTGCAATTAATAGTCAATACATTTGATTCTATATACAGGGATGGTTTGACAATTATAGCACAGGATGAAAATATTATATAATGAGTGATCTTAAACCCAAATGAGGAGGTATCTGGGAGGCTACAGTAGAAGATTCAAACAGTTCTAGGCCTGCTTAGGTTACAGACTAAAATTCTACCTCAAAAATAAAATAAATCTATAAATGACCTTTTATAGGGTGTAGCCAGTAATTTGTTGTTAAAACAGCCTCTACAAAACTGGACTACAGGGTCTAGTAAGACACCTCAGTCAGTAAAGTGTTTGTCATACAAGCACGAGGTCCTGAGTTTACCCAGTACCCAGTAAAAGCCAGAAGCAGGGTACATCTATAACCACAGCTGTGAGTACAGAAAGGTGGATCCCTGGGACTTGCTGTCTGAATTGGTAAGCTCTAGGTTGAGAGAACCTGTCTCAAAAAATAAGGTAGAAAGCAACTGAGGAAACATTTGTCTTCGAGCCCTAGCCTCCACATCTGTGTGCAAACACATACACACACTGGAATGCATATGCTCATATATACATAAACAAATTATTGCAGCCATAGAGCAGGCATATACACAAGAGTGACAAGAACCAGCACATTTACTAAGCTACACAGCACTCTGCCTCCCTCTTCTCTCTATAGCCTCTATCAACCATCTGCTGGGTTACTGCCAGTTGGTCCCAACTATTTTCCACCTGTAATCTGACATTCTATAAGCAGTGTGTAAGCAAACAGTCATCAAGTCCTCCACCTGCTGGAACAGATAAGGCATACATGGAACGTAAAGTTAGGTATCACCAAGGTTCAAATCATGGGACACTGACAAATACCTACAACCTGAGCATATACGAGGATGACCCAGGGCAAATTAAGTTTAAGGCCAAACTGGACTATATAAACAATTCCAAAGAGGTCTGGATAACACAGTCAGACCTGTATCAAAACACAAAACAAATGCCAGGCAGTGGTGGCGCACGCCTTTAATCCCAGCACTTGGGAGGCAGAGGCAGGTAGATTTCTGAGTTCGAGGTCAGCCTGGTCTACAGAGTGAGTTCCAGGACAGCCAGAGATACACAGAGAAACCCTGTCTCGAAAAACCAAAACCAAAACAAAAACAAAAACAAAAAAACCCACCACAAAACAAAGGTTCTTGGCTGATACATATGATGTATACTCTTGGGCAAGCTCATTACCTGCACCTCAGTTTTTCCAAATAAAAGGGGGGGGTGATAAAAATACCAAGAGACTGTTGAAGACTCAACATGAAATGTGCAACATACTATTGCTGTATTAACAATGAATTCTGTTCACTGGCCAACGTAACAATCACAACAGATTAAACTCCTCCTTTGGTCAGAGGACCACCTTCCTGCCCTATTATTAACTAAGCTCTAGACTTCCATGGAAAGATAACCCAATTCCCTAAATGAGCCCCATCTAATTCAGTCCTGAAAACTCCACAGAGTTTAGCCAGTCAATAAGCACAGAAGGCGCTCTCTTTCCAAGAGGGTAACAGAGCACATAAAGATCTTTCGGTTTTGTTTTGTTTTGTTTGTTTGTTTTTTGTTTTTTTCGAGTCAGGGTTTCTCTGTGTAGCCCTGGCTGTCCTGGAACTCACTCTGTAGAGCAGGCTGGCCTTGAACTCAGAAATCCGCCTGCCTCTGCCTCCCAAGTGCTGGGATTAAAGGTGTGCACCACCACCGCCGGCATAAGGTCTTTCAAATCCCAAAACTGAAGCACCTAAGCAGGACATCTATTATCAACTCCACGCAGGGGGAACACGGCAGAGAAGCAGAAAGAATGTAATAGCCAGTAGGCTGAGGAGAAGTGCTGGGAAATGCTATCACTGCGAGGAGGCACGGCCACAGCACCAAGAACCCACTGCTGCTGTGATCATCTCCATGAGATCAAGCCAACAAGACCAGTCAGCATTCTAGCCAGCAGGACCCCATAGGTTACTTCTAAAAACTGGGAGGAAATGAAGAGAAGTGTTGGAGATGCCTGGGAGAGTGGGAGGAAGGAATCTGCGGTTTCTTCAAGGAGTGGGAGAAGAAACTGGGGGTGATTATGATCAAGATGTACTGTTTACTTGTGTGAAACTGTCAAAGAATGAAGTTTTAAAATCAAAAGGACCGGAGTGGTGGCACATGCCTTTAACCTCAGCATGCGCAAGGCCAGGGCAGGCCCATCTCTATGAGCTCCAGGCCAGCCTGAACTGGGTGTGATGGTGCATGCATTTCATCCTGGCAATCTTTTGGCAGGCAGGTACAGCATTGAGTTTGAGGCCAGCCTGGTCTACAGAGCAAGTTCCAGAATAGCCAGGACTACAAGAAAAACTGGTTTTGTTTAGTTTGATTTTTGGTTGTTTTTTGGGGGGGGGACAGGGTAAACTAATTCAGCCACTACCTCAAAGTATCACTTATAATTTCACTTTTCCATTAAGTAAATACTTTACTGTTTTGCTTATTCGCACTGGCAAACTATTCTTTTTCTTTGTCACACTGGAGAATAACCTGCAGCCTCACACATGAAGGACAGCACCACTCACTCAGTCTTACCTTTCTGTACTGTTTTTTTGGAATTGGTTCTCACCAACTCACCCATCCCATCCTAGCTTTAAATATCCCCTCTACAGACCAGGCAGATTTTAGATTTTGATCCTCCTGCTTCTGCCTCTAGAGTAGCTGAGATCACAGCCTACACCACCAAATCCAACTTCTGTGCATCTTTTTCATGGGATATCTTCTACTTTTAAAAAGAAAGTTCCTAGGTCAGCAAGATGTCTCAACAGATGGCCAAGCACTTACCACAAAAGCCAAGTGACCCAAGTTTGATTCCCCCAAGCCCACGTAAAGACAGGAGAGAACCAACTCCATGAAGATGGCCTCTGACCCCCATAAGTACACCCACCTCCACATAATAATAGTATGTTTTTAAAAGAAAGATATTGCCAGGCAGGGTTTTTGCACATGTGTAATCCCATCATTAGGAAGCTGAAGCAGAATGGTCAGGCTGAGGTTAGCCTGGGCAACCTATGTAAGTGCCAGTGCTCCCTCTTTCCCACAGAGGTGACTCCGTTTCTTCTTGCCCCTCCAGCAGTCCATGAAGCACATGGCTTCGCACTTCCAGCAGTATGTCCTTAACTGCTTCACCCTACAACTGTCCAACCTTGGAAATCTTATCGTCTTTTGAGCCAGTTTCTTCATTTGCAAAAAATACAGCCTATTCTAAGACTGCTGGGGCTATTAGAAATAGCACTGTAGCTAGATGTGGTGGCTCATGCCTATAATGCCAGCACAAGAAAGAAGGAAGACTAGGAATTCAAGGACAGCCTGGGCTCCAAACTGAAATGATGTTCCAAAAACAGACAGAAAGACAGACAGACAGATGCACACAAAGGCTTCCTTCTCTTTCCCTGGGCGATGCCTCTTTCTTGGGACTACACTGATAGGGCGATTATCGTCAGGCAGACCAGAACTGGTGAGTCATCGGCCTTCTCTTCTTCAATACAACTGCATTCCCAGGCATTTGTTAAAAAGACAGTCCTTTAGCACAGTCACGGAGAATTCCCTTGCAACTTATCTGCTCTGGAGAGGCGGCTGGCTTCCTGCTGAGAAGCCCAACACAGACACCATCTGCTCTGCTCTGCTCAAGATACACTCTAGGGTATCTCCCACTTCAAACTGCCTCTGCCCTGCCCTGCCTTGGGGCTCTCTGCCAATAGAAAGACAACTACCAGATGTGATTTCTTAAGCCTGAACTAGAACTGTAAGCTAAAATAAATCTCTTCTTCAAATTGAAAGAATAGGGCTGGTGAGATGGCTCAGCAGGTAAGAGCACTGTCCTGAGTTCAAATCCCAGCAACCACATGGTGGTTCACAACCATCCGTAATGAGATCTGATGCCCTCTCCTGGTATGTCTAAAGACAGCTACAGTGTACTTACATATAATAAATAAATCTTTGGGCCGGAGCAAGTGGGGCCCAAGTGAGCAGAGGTCCTAAGTTCAGCTCCCAGCAACCACATGATGGCTCACAACCTTTTGTGCAGCTACAGTGTACTCATATACATTAATTAAATAAATAAATATTTTAAAAAATGAAAGAGTAGTATTAACAACAAGAAGAGCAGTAAGAATGGTAAGTAAAAAATATCTAGCAGTGTCTGGTGTAAACACTGCATAACCTATGACTGGTAAATGTTTTCATTATTCTACCACTGATAAGAAAGAATGTACTAGTAGCATGCTAAAAATTTTACCCATGGGTTAAGGGTTTAGTTAAGTGGTAGAGCCCTGTGTTCAGTCCCAGAACCAAACACCATTCTCTTTTTTTGTTTTGTTTTGTTTTGTTTTTGAGACAGGGTTTCTCTGTGTAGCCCTGGCTGTCCTGGAACTCACTCTGTAAACTAAGCTGGCCTCGAACTCAGAAATCTGCCTGCCTCTGCCTTCCAAGTGCTGGGATTAAAGGCATGCACCACCACTGCCCTGCACCAAACACCATTCTTAAAACCAAGTATGAAAGTGAAGGCAGGAAGATCAGAAGTTCAAGGTCATCCTTGGCTATATTGCAAATCTGAGACCAAACTAGGCTATCTGAAACTGTCTTCAAAACATTTTAAGTTGTTGCTGCTATTGTTGTCTATAGAGAGACAGTGTCAGGGACCGAACCCAAGACTTTTCACACACTGGGTAAGCACTGTTGCTACCTGAGCTATCTGCCCATCCCTGAGAAATAGCATTCTACTATATACTCATGCTATTTCTGCTTTCAGTGTTTTATGGTAAATTGACTCTGTAGCACCAAGATGTCATACTTCAACTCAACCCCTAAATGAAGAACATTCAAAGGTGTGGCTTTGAAAACAACCATGGATGAGTCAACTAGAGACAAGCCATTTATCTGTAAATGAACAAATTTGAGTGAACTCTAATGCACCCTAGCTTGCACCACCACTGCCCAGCTAATTTTTTAAAAAAGATTTATTTATATGAGTACACTGTAGCTGTCTTCAGAGACACCAGAGGAGGGAATCGGATCCCATTACAGATGGTTGTGAGCCACCGTGTGGTTGCTGGGATTTGAACTCCGGACCTTCGGAAGAGCAGTCAGTGCTCTTACCCGCTGAGCCATCTCACCAGCTGTAGTTTAAATTTTTTAAAAAAACTCCATTACCATACCAATTCTGTGTTCAGACCCCAGTTCACTGATGTTTTAGCTACTTTTCTATAGCTGTGATAAAACAGCAGACCAAGGCAATTTATACAAGAAAGCTTCTAACTGAGCTCATGACTTTAGAGGCTTAGAGTCCATTATAGTAGAGCAAAGGCATAGCAACAAACAGTCAAGAGCTCACATCTCCAGCCAGTAGAAGGGAAGAGCAGTGGGATGAGTGGAGGCTTCTGAAACCTCAAGCCTGCCCCCAGCCACACATCTCCCCCAACAGGGCCACACCTCCTACTCCTTCCCAGACAAGTACCAACTGAGAACCTACAAAGGCCATTCTCAGAGATACCACAACCTACTAGTTACATAACCTTAGGCCCATCTCTGCAGACCTGCGTTTCTTCATCTGCAGAATGAGCAGTGTTACTATGTGAACTGAATAAGTAACATAAGTGTCAAAGAGGGAGATACAAGGGAACTTTAGTACATGGCACCTGTGAGGTTTGTGTCTCTAGAAGTCATGTGAAAGCCAGGCTCAGTGGTGCTGACCTGTAACTACTGTGACCTGAGTGGAGGCAAAGACAACATCATGGGGCCACTGGCAGGCTAGGCTAGCCAAAACCAGCTAACTACCCCAAACCAGTCAAGTTCTAGGTGCAGTAAGAACCCTGTCTCAGCGGGGGAGCCATAGAGGAATACTACTATCACTGAAAGTATGCACACAAATACTGGTGCACATACACACACAGAGAAGTAAACAGTTCAGCACAATGATATCTTGTCTCTTTCCATTTACTGTATCTAGAAAAATGTTTATGCTTTATAGCATTTCCCCTTCTAGTTAACAACTCCAAGGCATTCATTCACCTTACAGGTATACTCATCACTGCCATTCTGATGGCCATTTGTTTCCAGAACTTTATGGTTATACATAGTGCTCCAGCTGAGCATGCCTTTAATCCCAGCACTCAGTGGGCAGAAGCAGGACAGTATCTAATTTAGAGGCCAACCAGGGTTACACAGTGAAACAAGGACTAAACACAAACCACAACACAGTGCTCCCACTAACATTTTATTCCTTGTTTTTTGTTTTGGGGCGGGCAGGATTTTGAGATAGGGTTTCTGGGTGTATCACTGCCGTCCTAGAACTCCCTCTGTAGAACAGGTTGGCCTCCAACTCAAAAATCTGCCTGCCTCTGCCTCCTGGATCCTGCCAGCCCTCAGCTCCTTGTCCTGTTTTGCCTGCTGTGTGTCTGTGTGAGAGAGCTGGATCCCCTAGAACTGGAGTTACAAACAGTTGTAACTCCAGTGAGCTGCCCTGCGGGTGCTGGGAAGTGAACCTGGGTCCTCTGGAACAGCAGCCAGTAAGTACACAGCTGAGCCATCTCTCAGTCCCCTAATGGTAACTTTTTTAAAGATGAATTTTGTTTTTGAGATAATCTGACTATGTAGCACTGGCTGGCCTTGAATTTACTATGTAGACAAGGCTGGCTCCAAGCTATCTGCTTGCCTCTGTCTCCCAAGTGCTACCTAAGACGAAGCACATGTGCCACCACACCTGGCCTAGGATGGTTTTTGTGTGTCTGTGTGCACGTGTGTAAAGTGTGTACAAGTGACTAAGGAAGCAAAAAAAAAAAAACAAAAAAACAATATATATATATATAGTAAGTATCTCCTGGTACTCGATCTAATGTGATTCACCCATTGTGCAGACTCATTTTATGTCAACTTGACACAGGTTGGAGTCATTTGGGAAAAAGAAAGCACACTTGAGACGATGCCCCACCAGACAAGCCTGTGGGCAAGCTCGGTGCGTTTTCTTGGTAGAAGACTGGTAGGGAACACTCTGCACCAGTGCTTACCTCTAGGTCCCTGCCCTGACTTCTGATGGACTGTGAAGTGGAGATATAAGCAAAATCAACCCTTCCCTCTCCAAGCTGCTCATGGTCATGGTGTTTGATTGTGGTATTACAAACTCTAAGACAACCAGTGAAAGTTCTGGGAACCCAACCCCAGGACCTCCATAAGAGCAAGTGCTCTAGCCAGGCAGTGGTGGCATATATCTTTAATCTTAGCACACGGGAGGCAGAGGCAGGCAGATCTCAGAGTTTGAGGCAGCCTGGTCTACAGACAGAATTTCAGGATAGCCAGGACTACATGGAGAAACTCTGTCTTGAAAAAACAAACAAAACAAAGAGCAAGTGTTCTTCACTGCTGAGTCACCATCTCTCCAGCCCCAGGAACCCATCTTAGTTTTTTCCCCTAGATTTGCTTTATGTCAGTGTTTTGCCTCCATGTACATATTTCACATGTTATGTCTGGTGCATGGAGAGGTTCAGAAGAAGGTTCTGGATCCTCTGGAACAGGAGTTAGATGGTTTTGAGCCACCATGTGGGGGATAGGACCTGATATTAGATCTAGAGCCTCCGCAAGAACAGAAAGTGCCTTCCCTAACCACTGAGCCACCTCTACAGCCCCTGTATCTTTTTTAAAGACACAGAGGGCTGGCCTATAGACTGCAGTCCTATATTCAAGATGTAGTTTTTTCCCTGCTAAACACCACAGACTCCTATAAAGGCAGATCTGAACTGTCCAACACTTCTAAGCTCCAAGTATCAGTAACAATGGTTTATTTTTTCCCTTTAAACATGAGGGGAACGAGTTATCAATACATTCCAGGTTACTCATATCAACTGGTTTAAACTGTACTTCTGAAAAAATACAGATCAAGCAAACTGAACTAAACCCATTTCCTTTTACTTTCCACGTGATTCCTAATTGTGGAAGGTCAGAACAAACATTAACTATTAAACAGTTCTGTTAAAGTTTAAAATCATGCTAAATTCCTATTTTAAGAAACATGATTCTGATCAAACTAAAAAGGCATTGGAATATTTAATCTGTTAAGTAACCACATCTTATATAAGTTTCAATTATTATTATGGTTGTTGGTTTGTTTCATTTTTGCTGAGAAAAGAATATCATAGAGTCCAGGCTGGCCTTAAACTCAATATATAGTGAAGGATGACCTGACCCTCCTTCCTTCACCTCCCAGGTGCTTGGATTATAAACGTGAACCACCACACCCGGCTTATATGGTGCCAAAGATTGAACCCAGAGTCTTATGCATGCTAGGCAAGCATTCTATTAACTAAGGTGCCCCTCCAGCCCTGTTGGCTTGGGTTTTGCTCTTAGTTTTAGTTCTAACAATGATTAAAGCAGTTTCAGATATAATCACTTTTGTGTATGTAGTTTATTCAACATTAATATGCATACACAGGACAAACTTAATTCCTTTTATGGAATTTCTAATCTTTCTAGATGTCTAGAAGTACATAATGTATATTAAAAGTAGAATTAACATTTTTTATAGATACCCAGCTAACAATTGTTGAAACTGAATGCATAAATAATGACTGGTTTAATACTACTCTCTCAAATATGAATGTGTGTATAAGGAAGAGTTTATTCAACATGGGAGAGAGAAAGGAAAAAAGAGAAATCGATACAAACAGCCTCATGCAGTAAAAACACCTGGGGACTTGTCTTAGTTAGGGTTTCTATTACTGTAATAAAACACAAACTCAGCTTGGGGAGGAAAGGGTTTATTTCACCTTACAGCTTACAGTCCATTATCCAAAGGAAGTTAGGGCAGGAACTCAGGGCAGGACCTCTGGAGGAAAAGAGCTGATTGCTGCAGAGGCCATGGAGAAGTGCTGCTTACGGCCTGCCTCAATGGCTTGCTCAACCTGCTCTCCTGTAGCACTCAGACCACCCGTCCAGCAAGGGCACCACCTACACAGTGAGCTCCCACATCAATCCCCCGATCAAAAAAAGGGCACCACAGGCTTGCCCTACCTAGCCAACGGTAGGGCCATTTTCTCAATTGCGGTTCCTTCTCAAATTACTCTCGAGTGTGTCAAGTTAACATTAAAACCTAGCCAGCAAAGTACCTTTTGAAGCATTTCAGTATATTTCCTGATTCAACATGATTATATGAAATGAATGGTGTGTGTGTGGGTGGGTGGGTGGGTGTGGGGGGCAAAGTAACAAAACTAAACAATAGTATCAGATAATACCAGGAGTTAAGTGAACATCTGAATAGTTTCTATAAACGTCTTAGAAGGGCGATATCCCAGCTTGCAGAACGATTAGAATTTAGGTTCACTTCATTTGCTGACTCTCACTAACCCACACACACATCAGTACACCGACCACACCACCTGCACCTCTGCAAACCACATCTAAACCCTGAAAAGCTGTTTTGAATGTCAACACCATTCACACTTCCTCAAAAAACAACCTTACTATCAGGGTGTGGTGTCAATCCTCAAGAGAATCCTAGAACTAAGGGGGCAGAGGCCGAAAATTTCAGTTCCAGACCATTCTGGGCTACAGAGTAAGATATTTACTGTCTTGAAGGAGGACCACGCACAACATATACACAACTTTACCCATCCTCAGAATTAAAGAAGCCCATCAAATTTTTAGAATTAAAATGTGATTTATACATCACTGGCTTTAATTAAAGACTGCAATTTTTAAAATCCCACCCTCATAAAACTCACCGCCGACCTGAAATGTCCTTTCCTCTCTGGAGCCTGTTGAATCTACCCATGACTCCCAGCTTGTTTGCAAAGGAGACACAGCGGATCCGTTAGCAATCTAGTTCCTATCTCGATAGAGATTTCAATCCACTTCTGACAAACACAAAATCTCTCTGAAATTACTGAGCAGTTATGCATACAGACAGCTTTTAGCTCTGTTCTTGGGCTTTGGGGTTTAACAATGTTAGGCCTAAAATTATGGTCAAAACAACAGCAGTTTCAGGTGAGCCAAATTATTTATTTTTAAGATGGGTGTGCATAAAACAAACACAATTCATCTACCAAATACCTTGAACCAGGAACTGAATTACAAAAACGAAGTGTTTTAGGGAGAGGTCTGAACGAAAAAGCAGAGAGGAAAGGCAAGCCCCATCTCCAGGAAGTTCCACGACCCCCTCATTACTACCATCCGTGGACAAAGCTGGCTTTTTTTTCTCTTGGGGCAGAAGGTGTCAGTTTTTAAAAGAGCCGACAAACGGAACCCGCATGCACCTTTCCACAATCTCTGCAGTGACCAGCGCACGGGGCCACCACTAGCACAATGCTGACCCAGGAGGTCCCCGAGGCCCACCGGCCAGCTCAGAACCAAGCAGTCACTTCTACAGAGAACCCCGCGTCCGTCCTGGCCATCCAGGGAACCGACAAGGCAGTGTCCCCGCCCCCGCACTCGGAGGCAAGCACCTAAACCCCGGACACCCCGCGCCGCAGCGACCTCGCCGCGCCCTCCTCGGCGCAGCAGAGGCCCCGGGCCCTGCCCAGCCCTGCCCGGCCCTGCCCGGCCCGCCCAGCACCGCTGGCCCGGCCCTACGCCCGCGGCGGGCCCGGAGACCTCGCCGCGCTCCCGGGCCTCACCTCTGCGGAGAATCGGGGAAAGCGCACAGCTTCCCGGGTCCGAGTGCGGCCGCTGCCTCGCCCGCGGCTCGCGCTGGGCTCCGCCCCCTGGCTGCCGCGCACCCCCGCCGCCCGCTGCAGCCCTCGTCCTCTCCCGCCCTCAACCCTCACCCCACTACTCGCCCCCGCCGCCAAGCTGGGTGCGGCCTGCGGCTGCTGCGGCCCAACAATGCGCGGCTCCATTGGTCTGAACGCCCTGCCGCCGTCCAGCATCGCTCTCTTTTATTGGACAATCTTAAGCGAGGGGCGGAGAAGGGCGGGTCCTGGGAGGTGGCGAGAAGGTTTGACTCCGGCCTCAAGCTGAAGGCCGAAGCACAGTGGGGTTATTGGCTGCTTTGGCTGCTGCAGCCTGCGGGATGGCTGAATGGTGCACCTGCTCACAGGAACGCTAGTCCTCCCACTGAGACTTGTCAGCCCCACAAACTGACTGCAAATGGACCCGATCTAGATGCGCTGCAGGCGAGAAAATCATTAGGCTGTGTGGAGACTGAGCTGTCAATCAGGGTGGAGCCGGGACTGCGATGTCTGTGTGTGCTCTGATAAAGCTCCACGGACAGGAAGGGCCCGCCGGATGAGAGTGGATTAACAAACACCAAGGCCTCTTCAGAGTCAGGGAATGAGGCTAGGTGAGGCCTTGGCAGAACCAGTCAACCTCGCAGCGGCCTGGTAAACTAACCTAAGGGACCAAATCAGTACTGTCTCGCCTGTCATCCGAATCCTAAAAGATCCAAAAGGAAACAAAAGGGTCCAGCTCCTTGTTTCCTTCAAACCATTGAAGGTTGAAGCCTCGAGCCTAGCAAGTGACAGAAGTGTGGTATCCAAGCCACTTCTCAGGGCAGGTGCCCAGACTTTGACGCCTTAAGGGTCAGAGAGGTTATGGATTCCCGTCAGTACCCTCTGTCCTAGGAACATTTACCCTACGTGTTGACTGTTCTTGTTCTCAGATGACTTTTCTGACAAAGCCTCAAGTCTCTCCCATCACTTCAGTTTCCTCAGCACCCAGCAACAAGTCTGACCCGTAAGAGATGCCAATGAAGGCTTGCTGAAAGGGAAAGAGGGAAGGAGAGAGGGGCGGGTGATTGAAACCTGCCCGTACATGCAGACATAAAAATGAAATATAAATCAGACATGTATAGGTGAAAAATCCACAGTGTCTGAGATGACAAAATGATAAATGGGATTAGGAGACAATTAGTCAGCAAAAGAAGCGATTTCTTAACTTGAAGACACGGGGCAAATGCACAGCGTGAAGAAACTCGGAAAGATTGAACAGCATACCAGGGAGCTGTAGGATCTCATAGGCCTAATGTATGTGCCATTGGAGACCCAGAAAATGGAGGGGGGGGTGAAAGGGCAGAAATATTTGAAGATTCCAAGTTAGAAATTCAAGGAGCCCAATTAGGGGAGATGGCTCAGTAGGTAAGGGTGTTTGTTGGTCAAGCATTAGGGCCCAAGTTTCAATCCCCAGCACTCCTAAAAAGCAGGGCATGACCATGCACCCCTGTAGCCCTGCTATTGGGGGCAGAGACAGGGATTACTGAAGCCTGCTAGCTGCCACACTAGCTCTAGGTTTAGTGAGAGATCCTGTCTCAAGTGAATAAAGGCAAAGACTGAAAAACATTTGATGGCCTGGTCTGGCCTGGCCTCTGCAAATTTGTATACATACATGTACATACTCCACATACATATATCACATTCGTACACATACACAAAAAGGAAATGGTTAAATAACTTTTAAATGCTACTGAGCCCTGAAGTGGGTTCAACCAGTACCAGAGATACTGACCTAGACCCCATGTCCCTCACTACTATAATCCAATGTCTCCTAGTCCATATGTATGTGGAGGAGTCTGCATGTCATAGTCTTGTGGGCATTCACCAGAGAAGATTGCTTAGACAGGGGTTTAAGCCAATACAAAGTCTTTAATAGCTGGCTGGTGACTACACTGGGTGCTCAGGATCTCATATAGCACTGAGCCTTTTTTAGGGTGCTTTTAAGCTAGGTAGACATACTTCAGTTAATAAGAACAGTTAGCCAGAGCCGAACTACAGAAGCCAAAAGGCAAGGTTAGTTAGTATATTTAGAGACTTTCCCAGAACTGCAGACTCTGATGGATTGGGTCTTTGTTTTCATTTTAGCAGGCAGTGCCATCTACACAGAGTTTTAAAGCCTGAATAGAATTTCCATCATGGTATCAATTGTGTTTTAAGGTCTTGGGGCCTGCTAAGGTCTGGGACCCTGTTACAACAATGACAGCTGAGGAAAAAGACAGTTGTCTTGGTTTGTTGGTATGAGCTAAAAGGAGTCTAGCACTGCCTTGTGCCCACTTGGCAGTTCCACTGGAACAGAATATTATCCCAGAAGCAAAGTTTCAAGCAGTGAACTTCACTATTCCCACTGTGGGGAAAGGAATGTGGGTTGGACTTAGGGGTGGTAGTAAATGGCTCAGTTAATTGGTCAGGAGCCTGAAAGTGGCTGTCTAAAAGTTAGGAGATCGATTGGTCTGAGGAAAAAGCATGCGGATGGGCTTATGGCAGTTGACAGAAAGGTTGAAGATCTTTGGTTTGTGTGTTTCTTTGTTTGTTGACAGGGTTTCAGTATGTAGCTCTGGCTGTCCTGGAACTCGCTATGTACACCAATCTGGCCTTTAAACTCACAGAGATCTGTCTGCCTTTGCTTCCCAAATCCTGGGATTAAAGGGCATGTGCCACCTCACCCAACCAGACCAGATGAAGATCTGTGCATTACACATGGACCACCATGTTTATGACTGGATCCCCTAGACTTGGAGTTACACATAGTTGTTATCCACCATGTGGGTTTTGGGATCTGGACCTAGGTCCTCTGCAAGTGTAACAAATGCTGTAACCTCTGAGCCCAAGATTTACTTTTTATTATTTTTACTTATGTGTATGTATTCATATCCATTTGTGTACCATGTATATACTGGTGCCAGTGGAAGCTAGAAGAGACTGTCAGATCATCTAGGGCTGGAGTTCAGGTAGTTATGAGCCATCCAATGTGAGTGCTGGAAAAAGATCTTAGATCCTATAGAACACAACAATCGTTGTTAACTGCTGAGCCATCTCTCCAGCCCTGTAAGCGCTCCTTTTAACAGAAGCCGACCCATGTATTAATGCTACTAGATTTCCAACATGTAACCTCAAAAACTGTAACTGAACCCCTTAGCAAACCAACCCACCCTTGGGGACAAGGTGATTATACTGGAGTCCTTCCTGGAAGGAAAGAGGGACAAGGATTACTACACATCTGGGTATGTGTTTGCTTTTTCTTCCTTCAGTACTTTAGCAAGTACTATAATTCAAAAATTTACAAAATGCCAGGCGGTGGTAGCACACACCGTTAATCCCAGCACTTGGGAGGCGAACGCAGAGACAGGCAGATTTCTGAGTTCGAGGCCAGCCTGGTCTACAGAGTGAGTTCCAGGACAGCCGGGGCTATGCAGAGAAATCCTGTCTCAAAAAACAAAAACAAAAATAAAAATTTACAAAATGAGGGCTAGAGAGATTCCTCGGCAGGTAAGAGAACATAGTGCCCTTGCAGAGGACCAAATTTGATTCCTAGAACCCATGTCACACAGTTTAGAACCACCTATAAGTCCAACACAGGAGATCCAACACACTCCTCTGAACTCCATGGGCACCTGCACTCAAATGTGCACAGACCACATGCAGATACACATGTATGCACATACTTTAAAAATAAAATAATTTTTGCTGGGTGTGGTGCCACATACCTTCAATCCCAGCACTCTGGGAGCAGAGGTAGGCAAGATCTCTCTAAGTTTGAAGCTGGCCTTGTCTACATAGAGGCCAGACAAAGCTATACAGTGAGACTCTATATCAAAAAAAAAAAAAAAAAAAAAAAAAAAAAAAAAAAAGAAAAAAAGAAAGAAAGAAAGAAAGAAAGAGAGAAAAGAAGAAGAAAGAAAGAAGAGAAAAAAGAAAGAAAAGAAAGAAACTTAAAAAAATAAAATCTTTGAAATAACTTGCAAAATGTCTGATTTGCTAAAATGGACCCATGCCATACCTGACTAGTATCAAGTTTTTTTATGCAAAGGTATTGTGGCAATAGGCACATGACAGACACTCAGTGTTCCTGCCACACACTGCACCATCCAGAAGTCATTTCACTGGTGTAATAGAATAACTGCATCAAGATTCAGATGCAGCACAGACCTGGAGACAAAACGCGTTTGTCCAGTAAGCAGTGCACTTTGGACCAAAAACTGTTTTATGAGGCTCTCTCCCGGAAACTGTGATTGCCAGTGGCCCACTTGAGAAATTCTGCTTCATTAGGTTTTCTTAGGTCTAGAAATCCTGATTACCAAAGAGGTCATGTCTACTAGAGGACCTAGTAAAGTTGAAGCTGACTGCTACCTAATCACTTGGAACCCATATAACTAAATTAGTAATCACTGAAAAGAGTAACCAAATTGGCTGGAATAACTGTGTAGCCTGGTGACTCTGGAACTCACTCTGTAGACCAGACTGGCCTTGAACTCAGAAATCCACCTACCTCTACCTCCTGAGTGTTGGAATTAAAGGCTTGTACCATACACCTGACTGGCATTTTTTTTGTTTTTTAATGTACATTTAATTATTGTATATGCATACACACACATGGCCTGGCATGTGTGTGGATATCATAGAGCAACTTGCAACCATGTGGGTTCCAGGGATCAAATTCTGTACATCAGGCTTGGCAGCAATTGCCCTTTCCTACTGAGACAGCTTGCGATCCCCTCATTCTTGTAAATAGGGCTAACAGCTATGTATTAGATACAATGTATACCAGCAGGAATGTCTGCCACAAGAGCATTCCCCACCCCCAGCACTAAGTATTAAAACATGGGCTTCACCCATGATAAGCAAGTGCTCCTCTACTACTACCTACATCCCCAGCTTATAGGCAACTGGGAGGAAGGCAGACAGCCCTTACTACTCCCGTGGGAATTAACTATAAACAGGCAAGTTGAGCAACATGCTTAAGAAGAGCAGAGGAGTGGGGCTGGTGAGATGGCTCAGCGGGTAAGAGCACTGACTGCTCTTCTGAAGGTCCTGAGTTCAAATCCCAGCAACCACATGGTGGCTCACAACCACCCGTAACGAGGTCTGATGCCCTCTTCTGGGGTGTCTGAAGTCAGCTACAGTGTACTTATGTATAGTAATAAAAAAATCTTTTTAAAAAAGAAGAAGAAGAGCAGAGGAGCAAACTAATTAGAAGAAACAAAGTGCCACTCCAAAAAAGTAGCATAGAATGGGTAGAGAAGGAAGAGATATTGGATATTACTTATGGCTACAGGAGAACTTGAATTCAAATCTCCAGAACCCATGGAGAGGAAGGCACAGCAGCATCCCAGTGGCTCCTGCAGCAAGAAGGGAAGCAGAGAGACGAAAATCTGAAGCTCAAGTCCAATATATGCAGCAGCAAACCAGAGAATTTGCCTCAGGCTAGAGAGATGGCTTAGTAGCTAAGAGCATTTGTTGCTATTGCAGGAAAGTCTGGGTCAATTCCCAGGTACACAGATCCCAGAGGATCTCACCACCTCTTTTGGTCAGACAAAAAAGGCTATACAGATAAAATAAATCAAGAAAGACCAAGACAGAAACAGAGTCAGAGACCGTGAAAGGAAGCAAGGACCAACACCCAATATTGATCTCTGACTTCACACACACACACACATATACACACATACACACACACAAACGGAATTATATGTATTAAAGAATGTGAATTAAGGTCCAGTGAGGACTTTGTGATCTCTAGGAAGAAGAAAAGAGACATTCTAACTAGGAAAAAGGGGGAAATAGAATGGCTTTTTAAAAATTGCTCAGTCTGAGGACTGAAGAGATGGCTCAGCGGTTAAAAGCACTGACTGCTCTTCAGGGGTCCTGAGTTCAATTCCCAGCACTCACATGGTGGCTCACAACCATCTGTAATGAGATCTGATGCCCTCTTCTGGTGTGCCACCACCGCCCAGCTCAACTGCATTCTTTTTTTTTTTTTTAAGATTTATTTATTTATTTATTTATTTATTTTATGTGTATGAGTACACTGTAGCTGTACAGATGGCCGTGAGACATCATGTGGCTGCTGGGAATTGAACTCAGGACGGTTCCTCTCACTCCGGC
Organism: Mastomys coucha; assembly: GCF_008632895.1. Lineage (NCBI taxonomy): Eukaryota > Metazoa > Chordata > Mammalia > Rodentia > Muridae > Mastomys > Mastomys coucha. The sequence goes on along the minus strand of NW_022196905.1, from coordinate 28,979,628 downwards.
ATAATATACTGTAGCTGTCTTCAGATGCACCAGAAGAGGGTGTCAGTCTCATTACAGGTGGTTGTGAGCCACCATGTGGTTGCTGGGATCTGAACTTAGGACCTTCGGAAGAGCAGTCAGTGCTCTTACCCACTGAGCCATCTCACCAGCCCCTCAACTGCATTCTTTTATTTTTTTAGTTTTTCGAGACAGGGTCAACTGCATTTTTTTTTTTTTTTTTTTT
>NW_022196905.1:28961021-28979186 GCF_008632895.1 Mastomys coucha | reverse complement strand
CAGAAATCCACCTGTCTCTGCCTCCCAAGTGCTGGGATTAAAGGCATGTGCCACCACTGCCCGGCTGATTTATTTATTTATTATTATAAATAAGTACACTTGTAGCTGACTTCAGATGCACCAGAAGAAGGTGTCAGATCTCATTACGGGTGGTTGTGAGCCACCATGTGGTTGCTGGGATTTGAACTCAGGACCTTCGGAAGAGTAGTCAGTGCTCTTACCCACTGAGCCATCTCATCAGCCCTCAACTGCATTCTTAAGCAGCATTCTGGGAAAGCAGCAAAAGACCCTAAAGAAATGATGCATTGTGGGTAAGATGGCTGCTGGCAGCACTATCTGTAATTGTCCCCAAATGGAAACTCTCAGACACCCATGTACAGTGAACTGGCTCTGTCAGCAGCGATACAGTCATACACTGGAACTGTTTCAACCATGGACTTGAACAAAGTTAGCTATGTGTGGCAATACGAACAAATCTGATACTGAGCCAAAGGAGTGAGATGCCAAAGATTGCATCTGTATGAATCTGTTGCTACAAAACACAAAAACAGGAAAGCGCTGGGATGGGTGAAGAACTGGGTGGTGAAGATTACAAGACCATGAGATTCACCAAAACCAGGGCTAGGGAAGGGAGGACTGGGAGGGGAAGCTGGGACAGGGAGTGTCTGTGGGTTAGGTATTGCTCCTCCACCACTGTGGATACCCTTTGCAGTTTGCCACACTGCACATTTATTATAGTTCTGTGTGTTTTATTTCACAGGAAATGAAGAAGGAAAGGAGTTGCCTGAGCTCAGAGCAGCTCAGGACATGTAAGGGTTACAGCTCTCAGGCAGTGCAAGGACAGCTGTCAGGAAGCTGAGTGCCTGTGTAGAAGGGTAGATGAGTCAGAGGTCTGCCCCCCGCTTTCCAGTCTCCCTCTAGGGAGAGACAGGAAAGTGGTTTGAAGGGGGATCACCACTTGCACATACTTTCATGGTTTGGTGTTGTGGCACTTCCAGAGAGAAGAGGCCTCTGCCCCTTCTCTAAGGAGGTTTCCTTAAGGACTCCATAGCCAGGCAGTCTTAACCAGATGGAGGGAACAGGAGACGCAGGTAGATGCTTGCAGGATGTGTCCAAGGGGTGCAGTGAGGATCAGACCTGCGTTGTTCTCCTTTCTCCTTCCCAGACACGTGGATTTGGTTCAGGTCCTAGATCTACTCTGTAGGCCCTGGCATTGTCTAGGAATTCTCCCCAGTGCTTCCATCAAAGCCTCTTCCCTATTATGTCGACCTGTATTGGGGATGAAGCTGTATCTGGGGGGGGTCAAGTGAATAAGGGCCACACCCAGAAACATGACCCAGAGTGGGAGCAACTGGCACTTGTATATAAGTCTCTACTGGACTGGGGCTATAGCTCAGTAGTGGAGCACTTACCTCTAACATTAGCAAGACTCTGGGGTTCCATCTCTAGCTGTGTAAACAGTAAATGAAAACCCTTTTACCAACAAAAAAAAATCTGCCAGGCAGTGGTGGCACATGCCTTTAATATCAGCACTTGAGATGCAGAGGCAGGCAGATTTCTGAGTTTGAGACCAGCCTGGTCTACAGAGTGAGTTCCAGGAGAGCCAGGGCTACACAGAGAAACCCTGTCTCAAAAAACAAACAAAAATCTAAAAATAGGGAAACAACCTCAGAGAGCAAAGATTCTCCACACTTTCAGATCAGGAAACATAAAGCTGTGTCCTCCCTAGCCTTGACCTAAGGATGCTTCCCATGCTACCTCCTTTCCTCAGACTCCAAACTGAAGCCTTTTATAAGCACATCATAATGGCAGACAAGTCAGGGAACCCTCTCTGGACTTCAGTTTCTCTCACTGTAGAAAGAAAGGTTTACCTCTAGAGCAGGACCTGGAGCTTCCGTGGCCCATCCCCAAACCCTGCCTCACACGCTGGGATTCAGAAAGCAAATTTGCAACCCCAGAGCTATGGCTCTTGGGATGGGTGAGGGCACCTGGGAGCTATGTGAGGTAAGTGGAGCTGACCAAATACCCCAATGATTAGTGGTGGCTAGAAAATTGTCAGGAACCCAGGCAGGAGTTTCCATTCAGAGTGGAAAGCAGTGATGGATTCACATGACAGTAAATAGCAAAGCTGAGACTCAAACTCAGGCTTCTCAGGTCTCTCACTTAAAAGTGGGTCTACTTCTCCAGCTCAGCAACACACAGCAACACACATGCCCGAAGTTGTTCAATACATAACCACCACACTGTGAATTCCTCTTTCATGCTGTAGAACCAAGGACAGGACTCTACCATCCATCACCCCTGTACACAATCTTGTGAAAAAGGTTCTGGGCTTGGGTCAGTTCAAAGAGGTGGAGAGCTGGGCCAGCTGGGCCAGAGTACAAGAGATAAGAACAAAGCTGTAAGAAACCCCTAGGTGGGCCTCAAACACCCACGTTTAGTCAGCCTGAAGGATCCATCACATGTCTCTGACCCAAAGAATCCTCAAATCCTCTAGCCCGGGGCTTGAAGCATATTAGCCAGTGAGCTGGTCTCCCAAGCATGTGCTCTGCAGCACTGTGCACACTCAGCAGACTCCTAGGCATGGGACCATCCACTTCTGCTTTATAATTCACAGAGATGGACACTGTGGCCATTTCCATGACCCCAGTCCCTGGTTTGGTCTAGAAAGGGAGGAAAAAAGGATTGTCCCTCAAGGGAGTGTTCAATACACCAAAAGTTCCATATACCCTAAACTTGACCCTGGCATCCTGGTCCCTCTCCCCTGGTAGGCTGAAAAGAAAACATCTGCAGAGATGGACTCTGGTTCCTGGAAGCAGGTAGCTACTGGAATCCTTGGACTGTCATTCACTGCACCCCATGAGGCCGGGGAGAGGAGGGACATAGCCTCCCACATCCACAAATTTGAAGCTTCCAAAATACAGGAGTTGGGGGCTGGGCATCCCAATCAAAAGCCCCTCTTACTAAACAGCAGTCCCTGGCCACTGAGCACAAGTCCAGTTCTTGCTCTAGGTTCTATGTAAACACCTCTCCTCGAGGGCTGGAGAGATGGCTTAGCAGCTAAAGAGCTCTGGCTGCTCTTCCAGAGGACCCTGATTTGACTCCCAGCATCCATGTGGCAGCTCACAACCATTCATAACTCCAGTCCCAGGAGATCTGACCCCCTCTTCTGTATGTCCTGGGCACCAGGTGCATACACATGATACAGACATACATGCGGTCTAAGACACTCATATGCATAAAAATAATAAAATTAAAAAACAACCTTCTTCTCCAACATAAAGTGCAATGAAGCCAGATGGTGCCAAAGTCTCTGGCTGCTCTGACCTCCAAATGCATTTATTTTCACAGAAAAAGTTCAGTCTAGACAGCTGTGCCAGGGGTGTGAATTGGGATCACCCAAACTACTTCTGGGTATGTGGATGCCACTATCCCCACCCATCTTTCGCCTGTCCCACCTCACTCTGGCCAAGACTTCTGTAAGAAGTCTTACTGGAACCTCCCTGGACCCCCCCACCCCATTGGATTCCAAGCTCCTGGATCCTTCATGCAGCTTCCCTTCATGCAGCTTCACCTCCAACAGCACCTCATACTTGCTGACCTGCTCTAACTTGACTAAGCTTGGCCAAGCTGAACTGGGGCTGTTCACAGCAGGCAACCAGCTCCACCACCAAGCCAGTCAAATAGTTGCTCAATAACTGCTAACTGGGGCTTTCAAGTTCAGGCTCCAGCCAAGACTGACATATCCAGGAAGATCCTGATCTGCTATTTAGCTATCTCTCCCAGTGAGTTCACTCAGCAGCCTGTGCCCTGGAACACTAAAGACCACCCATTAGGGCTGTTCTCAGTAGCTTTCCACCTGGACATTGGTGGTGCTCAGTAGAGCCTGCTGCCCACTCTGTGCCAATCAAACCCTGGTCATTGAGACAAAGGTCATCTCTGATTTATTGAGAGGCAACGGTCCCTCCTTGAGCATTCCTATGTCTTAGCATTCCTATGGGTCCTAGGACAAGGCTTAGGCTCCATTCAACTAACCCAGCCTTGCTCAGTCCCAGCCCACTACAGAGTAGGTATTCTATAAGGAACCGATCTTGTGCCATCAGAAGCCCAGGCAGAACTTAGTCACCAGACCTGGGCTCTTGAGAGGTGGGTCATGGAGTGGCTGAATGGGCCAGGTCATCCAGTCAGTTCTTGAGTAGTTATTGCCTGCTCCAGCCTGGAACCCAGCCTGATCACTGAGGCTAGGTGTCATGTCGATGAGGTCTGACATCGAGCCCACTCCTGTTCATCTTCTCATGCAAGCCAGTCTCCATCTATGTGGCAGGGCTGTGGCCCAGAGCTGCTTCCACCCAACGGCTGTGTGAAATGTGTGTCACCTGGGCCCAGCGTAGCCGTATGGGTGCCGCAGCAACAGGCACTGATGGCTGGGCAGCACATGGGTGTGGTAGTGCTCCACCATGCTGCCCACACTTGCAAACAGAACCTCACCTTCCAGGTAGAACTTAGAATCCTGCAGGAAGAAAGGAAGCAGGCTCAGCAGGGACTGAGTAGCCCACTGTCTCAAGCCTATATCCCCCTCACCTCTTCCCCCACAGCTTCTCAAAGGGGAAGGTCAGCGGTAATGATGACACTGATAGTCAGGCTTGCTCCCAGCTGCCCATGTTCCCTCCCTGTCTGTCCACACACATCAGGCCTGTGTTCTTGAGGTCTCCTATCAGTACCCTCTCATTAGGCTCAAGGGTCCAATGTGAGAACTGCTCTCAGGGCAAGGTCCATGAATAAAACCAAGGGCCAAAGGTGGCTACCCAGTACTTCTAGAGTAAGCTAATGACAAAGCAAGGTTAGGAGAGGAAGAAGGCTGAGACCATGGAGAAGAGACGGAGGGCAAAGGACAGGGGAGGGCTGATGTTATAGAGGGACCAGTCCAGTTTCCCACTGCCAAATCCTGTCAGGGACTCACTTGGCTCTTGCTAAGCCTTGAAACCAGCGTCCCTACCCCACCCTTAGAGCAGGGCCCAATTTCCCACCTTTTCAAAGATGCGATAATTCCTCACTTTGTTAGAAGATTCATCCCATACAACCAAGACCTACAAGGAGGGAAATATGGGGCATGAGGCTCAGAGGAGGTGGTAAGACTGGCCAGCAAAGCCTGAAGAGGGTAGCAGCAATCACGGGCTAGATGCTGTAGCTCTCGGGGGGTAACGGAAGCTACGTTCCAGCTACAATCGCCTGTACAGAGATAGCCCCTCACCCTGGAGGTCATCAGGTCCTTAGAGAGCCCCTGATGCTAATTAGTGGGAAACAACTCTCACATGAGTGAGGTAGGTGAGGTACTATGTTAATGGATACTCACCCTCTTGCTACTTCCACTGCCCCACACAGCCTCCCTCTCCCTCTGCACAAACCCCATCCTAACGCACACTCTATGGCTCCAGTGGAAGACAGCCATATTCACTTCCAATTTACAGAAGTCATTGAGTTCCGAGAACAGAGAGAGAATGTGCTGCTGGGCAAAGACCCCAAAGCAAGAACTCAGTTAAGGTGCCAAGTAAGAGGACAGAAGGCTCTGGTGGCACAGCTGTCCTTCAGCAGCTGTCCTACCTTCCCTGACTTGGTAGAGGAGTTCCGAATGCAATACAGCCCGTCCTGAGGCTCTCCACGGGGGTCTGTAGCTTTGAACAACCTAAAATAAAACAGCCACGTCGGTGAGCGAACCTCCCCAGACAGCCTTCATAGGACGTACCTGCTAGCCCCACTCCACCACTGGGCTCTCTGGCCACTCTTGGTTTTCAGCTGTAATAGAGTATATAGAGCTGGAGGGGCTTATGAGAATAAAAACTGGATTCAGACTCTCTGCTATCATTTCCTGCTATGCTAAGGCTCCGGGGCTTGCCCAGCACCAAAGTGAACAAGGGAGACAAGGGACCTCACACTGTCACAGCTAGTACAAGAAGCACTCGGCACTAACCTTTCCACCTCGCAGGACTCTGTGGTGTTGACGAACACTGAGTTAGGCAGCGGCACCTGAAATAGGCCAACGGTGTCACTGTCAATGTATGAGTGATCCCTCCACACATCACTGCCTCCGTAACTGGCTGCCCCTGCATCAGGTTACAGGGCTTTGCATGGTGTCCCACCCTCCTCAAGCCCAGTTATGGAGCCCTTTGTGCAGGAGAGCCAGGGAGGGCGCCCAGCCTACAGCTCTCTCATGTCTGCCCACTTGCTGACTGTGGGACTGGGGTCCTCCACTCAGGCTTGCCTTTTCATAGTCTTCATCTGAGTCCTCCTCACCAGTGTCAGCCTGTGAGGGCTGACGGGCCTTTTCAAAGGAGAAGCCCCGGAAACTCTGTCCATCAGGGGGGGATCGCCTGGAGCAAATAAAGAAGAAGACAATAATGTTAGCACTCTCAGACATTGATAGGTCACCTCCTCCTCCCCTCCACACATGACTCATCGGTGCTGCACTCACTCGTCTACCCCAGTAGGTCTACAGTATCAGGGTTAAAACCTGATCATGGACAAGAGGCATTATGACTCCAAAGAGAGTTTGTCTCCTGGGTATTTCAGTCAGTTGTTGGCATCTCCTAACTTAGATGTGTTCCAGATTGATCTCTGCTAAGTCGGTGGAGAGATCTGCATGCTTTCTTTATTCAGGTATAAAGGTGCCATAAGAAATATTTTGTTGTAGCTAAAATTGAGATTTAACATTGTTTCCTGGCCTCCACAGTGTTCCAATAATCCTAATTGATTTCCTAGCTGTAGTTAGCTTGGAATTTCTACAAAGGAGCTGTCTTATCAGAGAGGGTGTCACCAAAGTTAGAGATAGCAGCTAGGCACTAACTATCAGAGCAGTCCCATAAAGTTAGAGATAGCAGTTAGGCACAAATCATCAGAGCAGCCCCACAAAGATAGATATAGCAGTTAGGCACTAATTATCAGAGCAGTCCCACACAAGGCAGAATTGTTTTACTGACTAGAGAAAAGGTATAGGGCTTCCCTCACTGATTATTTACGTTACAGCCAAGGAATGCTAAAATACAACCTTTAGCTGCTTGCCTCAGACAGACCCTGAGAGTTTATCTTGGGGCTGCCAGAACAACCCAGTCCAAAGAATGATACCACTGCTCCTCCGCCTCGCACCTGGCTGATTAATTGTACTGACCTTGATGTGACCATCTCCTGCCTACGTGACTTCTGTAGTTTGCCCTGTTCTCAGAATACCATATAAGCCTGATTTCTACTTTGCACAAATTACATTCAGAATCTGCACTACCTTGTGTCTGTTTCTGTCTGTCACCGCCAAAGTCCCTTGCCCACCTGGCCAAAACTCTCATCACCCCACGGAACAAGGGGTCCCCAAAGAAACCCAGTCCGTGGCACATTGGAACCTTGGTGCCAGCTTTCTCTGGCTCCTGGGGCTGTAACTGCTCAGGACAGCGAAGCTCTGAGACCCTGACTCACTGCCCAGAGGAGGCAGGAGAGTTTGCTGAGTCCTGACAGCCCAACTACAAAACCAGGGCTGCCATTAATACTGTAAGCAGGGGTGCTGGCCACCTGAAGTCAGGTATTATCATATAGTGGACACATGCACTGGGCGCTGCCTGGGCCCAAGATCTACTGTTGGTTGTGTGACTCTGGGAAAGTCACAGCTCTCTTAAAGCTACAAGGAGCTGGACAGACTTGGGGAGGCTGAACAATGCAATCTAACTACAAAGGACACCTATGGTAAGAGTCCAGCCCACTGTACAAGTAGCAGACAGTCGTCTTGCGCCTTATCTCCAAGCCTTTAGGGAGAATTAAAGGAAGCCACACATGCTCTGAGATACAACTGGGTTGAGGGAACCTATTGGCTGGCAGGCAGAGGCGCCACCCAAGCCAGACTCACTGGAGGTGGGGAAGAGGTGTGTTCTCAGGTCTAGGCAGCACTGCAGGCCGAGCAGTTGCCTCAGGCATGGGCATCTTCTGCACAGGAGGCCTGGGGGCCACAGGGGGCACCAACTTGGCTGCCTCTCTTGGGGGGGCTTCTTCAGCTATCTTCAGGAACTTGGGCTTATTAGCAGGCACGGGTGGGGGCTCCGATGTGGGTGGCCCTCGGGAAGACAGGTGGAATGACTTGAGTTTGTCACAGTTCCTAGAGGTGGCAATGGCCATGGTGGTAGAGCTGGAGACAGAGCCAGTCCCATGGCCAGGGGTCCAGGGTTCTGGGCCAGGGTTCACACTGTCTCGGAAGCAAGGATGTTTCCGGAGGTTGGGCATGGTGGGTATGTTGCCCACTGGGGGATCACTCATCCTCCGAGGGGTAGCAGGCACTCTGAGGCCAGGTTCTACTCGCCTCAGGCCCATTGCATCCTTAGCGTCCTCGGGGGGAGGGCCAGTGTCTGGAAGACCTCGCTTAGGAGGTGGGGGCGGCAGTAAGGGGCTTGGACTTTTGGAGGTGAATGAGTGGGCACGGGGCAAGTCGGAGAAGGCTGGCTTCCGAGGTACAGGCACAGGGGGTGGTGGGTAGGCTGGTGGATAGGTCAGGGCATCTGCAGGGCAGAAAAATAAAAGCAAGTTGGTATCACATAGAGGCTGGACCACCACCATCCTATACTAGCAACAGGTGGCAGGAGTCAACCAGGTATGCACTTCTCATGGCCACACCTTCAGCTGCCAGCAGCAGCTCATTTAGTATGCATCCTTCATGTCTCACCCTTGCCCTACCTAATGCCCAATATCTAGCCCACCACACAGCTTTCCCTGGGCCCAAGACACCAATGCTCTCGGGCCCTTTCCATCCATACCCCTGAAGACAGTCCAAGTAAGCTTTCTACAGCCTAGATGTTACATGAAGAGCTTTCAAGCCTCTCACAGGTAAAAGTAAACAGAGTGAAGATTGCCAGGCCTTCACCTGAGCAAGAGGAAGGGTGAATTCTGTACAATTGAGGTGAACAGGATGGACCAGAACCACTGGGATGAAGATGAAAGCCTGTGCTTATAAGGAGCAAAAGGCACGGGGTGACATCCAGCCCAGATGTCTTAGGGAGCATCAGGACAGTAGGTCCGGGACAAGTGGGAATGGCATGAAAGGAAGGAGACCTGGGGCCTCCTCAGTCACAGAGAGAACGGGGATGTCCCTCCAGGGGTAAATGCAGCAGACAGAAAAGCAAGAAGGGCCAGAATGCCAGGCACCTGGAGGAATGAGGCCAGTGAGGAGTTGGGGAGGTCTAGAGGGTAGGAGGAAGAGTGGCAGAGACTGTTCACTGAAGGCTGCAGGTACCCTGAATGTGCCTACCTACAGCTCAAGGACAGAGGCTTCACTTTCCCACTCCTTGGAACTGGGTAATCAAGTTGAGGACTGAGGTAGGAAGTGTGAGAGTAGGAAATAGAAGCCAACAGTCTAGTCGCTGAAGGAGCATCAGCAGAGCTGGCCCGGAGGCAGTGAACAAGGACATCAACACCTACAGCTAGTCAGACAGAAAGCGGAAGGAAGGTTAGGTCAGTGGGAGGATGGAAAATAGAAATGGGTGATCGTCCCAAGACATAATCACAGACAGGACAAAGCTGGAGTGTTCTGAGTGGAGGAAGCAGAGAAAGTACAAGGTATAAGGAGGTGAAGGACAGAGGCATGGCCTTCCTCCCCAGCCCTAGCCTTCCCTGTCACTTGCATATACATGTCTGTACACCAGAGATGTCAACCTGGCCTACAGCTAGGATCCACAGAGAACTTGTTGCCATGGGCAATGGACCAGCCTCAGACAACCCACCTCCCAGGGTCCCTTCGTTTGCTGTCAGCCTCCAGGACCGCCCCTCTATCCTGCCCCTCCATCCACACAAGATTAACTCGCAGGGTCAGGAACAAATAAGGAAAGCCAACCAGCCCTGAACCTCTGAATACTTGCATCATAGTAAGGAAACCGAGTCTACCCAGAGCAAGACCCACAACCTTGTTAGGTGTGGTGGTACATGTTTTTAATTCTGCACTCAGGAGGCAGAGACCGTCGGATCTGAGTTTGAAGACAGCCCAGTCAGGAAAGATCCAGGACAGCCACTGCTACCAAGAGACCCAACCAAACAATAAAGACCCAGCAGCCTAGAAGAGCCTCTATTCTTGGTCCCAGTCTCCAGGTCTCTACTCACCAAGGAGACCCCAGGCCCAGCCACCCCACCTACCTTCAAGCTTCATGGGTCCCGGGGAATCAGGCTCCAAGTACGAGTCATCCTCATCTTCATGTTCATAATCTACATGTAGTAAGTGGAAGATAAAACACAACATAGCCCAGGCCCCTGCATGCAGAACAGGTGGCATGGCCCACTGCACTTTGCTCCACTCATGGGAATAGGGCACCCAGGAGGCAGGGGTTGAGGACGAGGAGGTAGGATCTGAAACCTGAATTCACACTACTAGAGGTCAGAGGAAGAGAAGCTGCATCACTCTGCCAGAGGACAGGGCAGCGAGCAAAGCCAAATGTGCATTTCTCTCCTTCTGGGCAGCCCAAGCATGTCAGCGGCCATGAGGACATACGGCAGGGGCAGAGATGGTCTTACCTTCATTGTCTGTAGGATATGAAGACAGGCTGATATCTATAGGTCGCTCAATTGCACCATAGAAGCTGTCCGTGTCTGAGCTAGAGTCGCTGGAACCCAGAGCAAGGAACAAGCAATGACCACTAGGCTAGGTATTCCCCTTGTGAGCATTCGGGAACTCTCCCAACACCACAGCCACACACAGATATGAACATACACAGACACAAGGATGATCACTCACATGTGTATAGGGGCATAGAGAGACATTTGGACATGTATATGCATGGACAAGCATAGGGACTAGAGGCTTGGGACCATCTATGGGTGCCACCTCCTTGCCCCCACTGTGGTTTTAGCCACCCTGGCTGGCTTGATGTGTCAGAACTGGGTCCACATGTCTATGTCTTGTACAACCCAATGGCCAGGAGCTCTTAATTCAGTCCAGGGCCTTGGGACAGGTCCTTGAGAGTGTCCAGCCCTCTCTGGATCTCAGCTTCACTGACTACAATAGGACTGACTTATGTTCCCTAGAGAGCCACTGATGGTTGCTGGGCCATCTCGTGGGTGAGGATGCTGAGACCAGGAACACTGCCCTCCTCCAGGGATAAAGTCGACACCAGGGAGCTAAGAATCCAACACTCTGAGCTGTAAATGCTGGGCCTCCATAGCAGGGGAAGGAAAAGGCACATATGAGCCCCACATAGGAGTTACAAATAAGTACAACAGATTGAGACAGAGACAGAGCTAGAAGACAGACAAGAACAGAGATGCTGCATGTATACTTGTACATGATTATGTAAGCTTCCACACACATGAAACTTGACTGGCATCTCCAGAAAAAACATTATAGGAGTGATTATAAGTCCAGTCCCCAAGAACTAGAAGGGAGCCCTAAGAGCCAAGAAGCCCTCAGGACTGCCACCCACCCAGCACATCCCTTGGCATACCTGGTATCTGGAGGTAGTTCCTTCTTCTCATGGAAGTGGCCAATTTCCCTGCGTAGCAAGGCCATCCAGCTCTGTGGGTCAGAAACAGCCATAGTAGGTATGACGTTGCCCAGAAAGGGGTCCCACTCCACCCTCTTCCCATCACTGTCTAGCTCTATACAATAACCACCAAGGTCCAAGGAGAGGAACCTAGCTAGGTCCAGCATAGATCGTGTGGCTCAGACATAAATCACCCTCCTGGGACTGCAGCTGCCTCTCAGCCCATTTCAGGCTATATCCTACTGGCATATTCTCATGGTGTATACAAGCACCAGACTGTGGGCCTAATCCACCCAGCTGCCCATATACCTCAACCTCAAGGCTTTCTCTTCCGGGTCCTAGCCTCCTGTCTAGAGTTCATGGGAGGTCAGTGATCAGTGTGGCACTTCAGGCAAGTCCTGCCTAGCTCCTGGGGCCCTGCTACCTGCTAATCACCTTGCGCTCATCCTCAGAGGAGGCTGAGAAGAACCATGTGCGGTGCTTCTTGCTGATGTGAATGATCTTGAATGGGAAGACATTGTTGGATGTGGTCTCCTCAGCTGCCCGCATCACTCTGAGGGCACATTGCCAGAAGTCACCAATTTGTCCACTCAAGAAATGGACTTATCAACCCCTGTGGCTGGACTTTTGCTACTTAGTGGGTTCTTCTTTTCCCACCCTTTATCCCCCCACTCCCTGGTTTCATCCACTATCACTAGATAGATGAGAAAGGAATGTAGAGGGAAGGATAGGTCTGAATCTAATTTCTTTCTCCTTGTTTCTTCTTTGAGCAAACTGCAACCAACCACCCTGAATGACTAACAACCATGAACCCCACTTCTCAGGGACTTAGCATTGATATACCCTCTGAAAAATTCCCAGAATTCCAAACATCCCACAATTGCAGACACTATCTGCAGCTGGGCAAAACCATGCCTCTGCTAGAGCATGGGGCAAATCATAATCAGCTGCTATGGAGCAGCCCCAGGTCCCCACACCTGGGATTAAGACAAAACCATGGTCTTATAATATATCTGTGCTTGTTTTTTAAAGAAACCAAACTTCCAGAATTCTCACTACAAAGTCCACCCCTGAACCAATTCCAGCACTCAGTATCAGGCCCTGCCTGGGAAATACGGGCAGATCTGGACAGTCTCTGCCCGCTTACGGTCTCAGTAGAATACCTAGATGCTCCAGGGAGTTAGCAGAGTATGAGCTCAGGAAGGTGCTGGTTCTGTGAGGACTTCCCAGGAGACCAGAGTACAGGGCTACAATACTACAAGGCAAAGAGCTTGGGTACTCTACAGCCCCCAAGGCCACAAGAAGAACTCAAGATAGCCAACGTGTAGGCATTAGCTCAGGTTATACCTGCCCATAAGTCTAGAAGCCCTTGAGGGCAAGTTCATGGATTCTGGCTGGCTGGAGCCCAGCCCATAATGTAGCAGGGAAGTAAGCTGGAGCCTGGGAAGACCCTAGAGTCAGAAAGTCCATGAAGAGCCTGAGTTTAGAATAGCCTGGGATGGATGGACTCTGAGCTCGCTGGAAAGGGGGCGTGGTGGGGTAAAGAACAGGATCAGAGGCTGAACAAAGAGTTTACAGGGTGGTCACTCAGTGGGAACTCTGCAAAGTAAGCTACCTAGGCCCTTGGTAGCTGAAACCCCCATGAAGCTCCTAGTAAAGGCCTCACCCCACACATATTGTCCCACCCCCACCCTCAGCAAAGGCCAGGGTAGGTAGAATAATTGCCAGCAAGCAAGCAAAGGCCATCTCAGACAGCCAGGGATTGGCTCTGTGGTGTAGGATGAGAGGGAAAGCAATTGGCACCGGAGGCTGGTGAGGAGACAGGATGGACACTCACCTGTTGTAGCCACTCAGTGAGAAGGCACCCTGCGGGGAGGCAGATGTGCTGCTCTTGAAGTAGTAGATGCAGCGCTTGTGGATGATCACAAATCGGAGGGGCCCTGGGGACAATTCAGTGGCAGAGGTGAACCACAAAGCCACCAGTCAGCTCTACTTTGGGGCTCTCTCCAGAGGCCCTGAGCAACTTGGAAGCAGAACGGTAGAGCAGGGAGCTGAGCTGGAATGATGCCCCATCCTTGGATTTTCTTTGGGGTCAAATATAAACAAGTTCACTGGCGCACTGGCAAGTTTTGGGGAACCACCCCAGTTTTGGCCACCCAAAGAAAAGGGATAGATTAAGGCCTCAAGGGACAGTAAGAAAGGGTGGAGCCTGGACCAGCGGCCTAAGGAGGCCATGGCAGCCTTGCTTGGAGCAATAGGGCTATTGGGGAGGTGAGGACTTGACAGGATACGGAAGGAGAGCAGCGCTTATGTACCCAGAGCCAGCTGACAGAGCCAGCGAGGTGGCACTGTTCTCAAACTTCACTGTTCCTGCCCAGAATGGCCCTCCTAACCCTGCAGAAAGGCTATTCATGGTTCTTCCTTGGAGGCTGTCTATACATTGATATGCACACGGGGTCCAACAGTCCAGTTAGAACATCTCGGCTAGGCAACACAGGAGCAGGGAGTTCCTGGCAGAGGGCATCGCAGGGGCAAAAGCATGGAGTGACCATGGTTGATCAGAGAGCTGGGCACCGCTCTAGTGCTCTTCGCCTTCAGCATCCTGACACTCAGCTGGCTCCTGGCCTGGCACATAGGATCATTCTGTGCCACATAACTTACCAACTCACCCACAAGTCACAGACAAGGCAAGAATAGCACTGTGGTACCAGATCTACCAGGCCACCCAGAGGTCCTTCAGCCTCGGCTGTAGACTAGCTGGTCAGTACCATACGCCAAATGTTCACCCTCACTTTGCCTAGCTATCCTATGTTGGAGCCTGTGACAAGGTCCAGCGTAAGGAAATCATCAGGTTTACCAGGTGTGCCTGCTGCCAGAAAAGGAAAAGAAATCTCAGGAGACCCATTAGAGCAGCGGAGAAGCAGATCCATGCCCTCCCTTTGAAATTCCCACAATCCAGTGACTCACATTTGAGCAGCTGCAGCTGGGTGCCACCCTTCTTATGCAAGTAACCAGCCTTGGCCACACCACCAGGCATGGTCAGCAAGTTCTGGGCACCAATGGCCTTCATGGGGACAGGCCAATGCATTTCCTCAGCCTCCATGAAGCTGCAATTGAAGCAAAAGAGAGACAGGACTCAGCTGGGGTGGACAGCAGGGAACAGTTTGGCAGGGAACAATTTGGCAGGGGATCCTGGGAGGACATGACCAAGATCTAGAAGGCAACATGGAGGGTCAGGTCCCCAGGCTTCTGAGTGGGACGGACCGTTGGGGTGACATTGCTACATAGTCTGTTCCCAATCCTCTTGGCCACACACCTGACTCCAGAATGCTGAGTACAGTCCTTTTACCACCATGAGCTCATTGAGTTCATGGCCCCAGAAATGCTGGGGCAGTAACGGCTAAACTCAGAAAACCCTAACCTGGGCATATCAGGCCTTATGGCCAAAGCTACCCAAGGTTCCAATGCCAGGGCAGCTCACAAGGTGCTTGTCTTAGGTGGGAAGTCAGGGGTGGCTTCCTGGAGCAGGGGGACTGGGATCACCCCCTTGAAAATGGCTGATCAATAGCACTGAGGCAGGCAATGGGCACCTTCTCCACCACGTCTGACCTTTGGTGGAGAAAAAAGTAAGGTCCTGAGATGGCCACCCTTCCTCAGGAACTTCTGTCTATCCCCCATTTGAAGCCCTGAAATCAGGTAGTAGGAGAAGAGCAAGCCAAGAGCAGCCCCCACCCCCACCCCAGTTGTTAGAGCTATAAATTGGGAGAACAGGGTTGACTCAGCATACCCTTGTCATCAGTGCCATAAGGACCAGGCAGGTTTGCTAGTATCCACATTATCAGCCCAGGGTATCAAGACTCAGAGGCTCCTTCCTGTGAGGAACCCCAAGTGCCAGTCACAATTGCCCCCACTCATCCCATCAGGTCCCTCTTCAGACCCCTGAGGAGCTACATGAGAGCAAGGTCAATGGCTTGCTGGAAACAAGGTGGGATGGCTCGAGTCAGATCCAGAAGGGCAGGCTGCTGGGATTCCTATACAGTGCCAACCCCCAAATACGCATACAGAAAATCCTCCAGGCCTGGGGTGGCCCAAGCCTGAAAGCTCAGCTTTCAGAAGGCTGTGGCAGGGAAATCTACTGCATCAGAAAATGAAAGGAGAAAGGATGGAAATCAATCAAGCTCTTGTCAACGGGCCAGGCTCACTCCACCAAATATGTGTTAGAGAATTAAGTTCTGTTGGCTACCCCAACACACACTCACACCCTAGACACACACACACACACACAGAGAGAGAGAGAGAGAGAGAGAGAGAGAGAGAGAGAGAGAGAGAGAGAGAGAGAGAGAGAGAGAGAGAGAGAGGAGGAGGAGGAAAGAGAGGGAGGGAGGGAAGAAAGGGAGAGAGGGAGAGGGAGAGAGAGAGGGAATGTACTTGGTCCATGGTCCCTGCCAGCAGGAGCAAGGTCAGGGCCATTGGTCCTCGAACCACAGGCGGAGGTTTGGAACAATGGCGCGACCACACCCCCGCGCAGGGCCAAGGTGGAACGCGGGTCCGAGCACAGCAGTGGAGTGCGAGGAGGGTGCCCACTCCCATGCCCATGGGGAGAGGGACGTGCTAGCAGATGGACAAACAGAGCGCCAGGCTCGGAGCCCCGGGCCGGCCAACTCTGGGTGGCCCATGCTCGCCTTTGTTCTAGGTAGACGCCGGGTAGTGCCTGGGACTCCAGGGACTTGCGGTCCCTGGTCGTGGTGCAGAGGCTGGGGGCCCCAGGTCTGAGGAATGGGAGTCTGAAGTGAGTGTGGGTACTCAAACCCAGGGCTGGGGCCCCAGATCCCGAGCCCTAGGATCAGTACTCACGATGTCCACGCGGCGGGCACAGCCGGCTTCCGGGGGGCGGCCAGCGCCCGCCTCCCCTGTGAGCAGCGACATGGTCCGGAGCTGGGCCCACCGGCCGCAGCCTCGTCCTTAGACCCTATCTCTCGCCAGCCCCAACTCCGCGGCCGCGACCCAGAGCCCGCCATAGCTCTAGAGCCCCAGGCCGGAGCTGCCCCTGGCTCCTCCCCTCGCGGGCGGCGGAGTAAGGGCTAGGGGCCAGGTGAGGAAGCGGTCCCGCCCTTCAGCACGTCAGTTTCTCCACCCACTGCACTGAGGGTGGTGGGCTACAAGAAGTGGAAAACTTGGAAACTTGTGCCTGTATAATTCAGAATTAAGAGCCATCTAGACAAACAAGGAAGCCGCCAATGCGAATGAGGAAGTCACACTCATATTCCCAACACCTGAGGATCCGAAGTCCCCGCCTGTGGATCTCCAACCCTGTTTGCACCTTGGATATGAGCTTCTATGGCACCCTATTTCCTCTGCTAGTGCGCCATCATGTCACCTTGCCAATGACCACTCTATGGGTCTCCCTCGAGACAGAATTCCTCCAAGGAGTCAGGGGTCCAGCCCTAGGCAGCTCTCACCTACTTGGGCTCCTTTGGGTACCAGTCCCAGAAGAGTGTTCCTGGCTGCCTAAGGCTGGTAAAGCAGCTTTCCTCCTCCATCGCCCCTCACAGGATAGACTACCTGTGATGGCAGCACACTTGCCCTTCAGAGGCAACTCTGGTATATTCCTCACGCTTCATTCCCACCCAGCTGTCCATTCTAGGCTCTTCTCCCTGGTGTCCAAGTCTCTATTAGGCAAGCTCTCCAGGCCCCTTCCCACTATTGGCAGCCTTGAAGTTCCTCCAGCTTTCTCACTCCAAGAGTCCAGCTGCCTGGTGCATTGGTTTCTGGAGGAGCATCTTACCCAGAACACTAAGCTGCCTCCTTCTTCCTGCCAGCCTGCACTACAGACATCCCCCTCCTCTCCCAGCCTCCACCAATTTCCCTTCCTCACCTTCCAGCCAACACACCAATCACATCTCTATTCTAAATGCCATGGACACAATCCTGCCTGGGGGTGGTAGGGGGCATTAAAGAAGGTCTCACTCTGTAGCCCTGGCTTTCCTCTACCTTGGGATCCTCCTGCCTCGCCTCAGTGTATTGCTGCTATACACTATCACACCTGGCAACACTGTAGCACTTCCTAATCCAGCCCTACCCCTACTTTCAACCTTTTTTATGTGCTTTGCTCTGCCCCCACCTACTGGGTCTCTGTGCACAGACCTTACTAACCCAAGCCCATAAGAATGCACCTTAGTCCAAGTTGTTTCCATTGCCTGCCTGCTGTTGCAAGTAAAGTAATTTAGCCACTAAATATTAGATTCCAAGAACACTAACCATATACAAACTCACCCAGAAAATATAAGAGCAGAGCCATGAGTCCAATATCACTCCAATACCCAACCCAGATAAAGCTATCAGAGACATTCAAGCTACAGAACAATAAGTCTCTGAGGTTTTTGTTTGTGTTTCTTTTATGACAGAATCTTACGTACGTAGCTCGGGCTAGCCTTGAACTACCTAGGTAGCTGAGGATGACCTTGAACTTCTGATTTCCCTGCCTTCATATCCTAAGTTCTAGGATGACCATGTCTGGCTTAAGCAGTGTTGAGGATTGAAACTAGACGAGAGTCTACCAACTGAGCCAGATCCCCAGCCCCAAACCCTCTTCTGGGCACAGGCATAAACATTCTCCACAAGATGCTAGCAAACTGAATCCAACACCACATATATATATATATATATATATATA
>NW_022196905.1:28956000-28961011 GCF_008632895.1 Mastomys coucha | reverse complement strand
TATATATATATATATATGTATGTATGTATGTATATATATATATGTAAAGAAAGAAAGACAGACAGACAGGAAGGAAGGAAGGAAGGAAGGAAGGAAGGAAGGAAGGAAGGAAGGAAGGGAGAAACAGAAGGGAACTCTCTAAACTGAACAAAGAGCATCTAAGAAAAACCTACAACTATTATAGCCAGAAGTAAAATGCTGGACATTTTCAGTTTCCTGACAGGTAGGAACAAGGCAAGGATGTCTGGTCCCATTGCTTCTTTTCAACATTGTACAGAAAGTGTGGTCAAGGTAACTATATAATAAAAAGAAATTGAATGTCAGGCTGGGCAGGCGAATCAGTGGTTAGGAGCCTGACTGCTTTTGCAGAAGATCCAGCACCCACAAGGAATCTCACATCTGTCTGCAGCTCCAGTTCCAGGGGACTCGATGCCCTCTTCTGGCCTCCACAAGCACTACATACATTTGGTGTGCAGACACAAGAAAATCGAGTGCCCAGACAAGAAAACAAAACAAAACAAAACCTAAGCAATAATTAGATGGCTTTATGTAGCATAAATTCCAAGGAAGTTAGAAATGATCAGAACTAATAAGTAGGTTTTGCAAGGTAGAAGGATATGCTAGCAATAAGTCTGGGAACAAATGAGATTCAGCATTCCCTCTTCTTAGTAGTTACCCATGGCTGGTAGCAGGTCCTATGTCCCCAGCCTGGACCTAGTGACACAGCCTTCCCTCCACCTGACACTGGCCATAGTAGGCTGTCATTATCCCCCAAACTTAGCTTTCAGGGCCAGCACAGAGTGGGAATCCAGAGTGCCCCGAGTAAACTAGACGCTTGCTCCTGGTGGTAGCTGGACTGAGGATTGCGGAAGGGAGCTGAAGCAGAGCCCTGCTCTCTCTGATGTGTCTGGAGCTGCTGCAAGGAAAGAGGTAGCCTACCTCCTCCTGGCTCCATGCTCGGATGGGGTTGAGTGCAGGAGTAAAGCAGTCTCAGCCCCATCTTGCTCCAATTCAGCGGCCAGCAGGAGAAGGCCTAGCTGCCACCCTACTGTGGGCAAAACGAAAGCTTGTAGGTGGCCAGTGAACAAGTGATATTCTACTTCATCTCTCCTAGAAACATTCGCACTTCAGAACTGGAATCACAACCCCTCTCCAGATAAGCCCTTCCTGACACCAGGTGACCCTGCTCAGGAACCCAATGCCAATCCAGGCTGGGAGCAGAAAGAGGATGTGACACCTGGGGGTGACTACCATGCTGTGATAAGAGTTCCTGGAGAGTTTTAGCCCAGCCTATAGACTGGGAAAGCTGGAGAGAAATGAAAGAACTCCTGGCTTGCCTGTGCACAGAATGAAGACTCTTAGCCACTCCCGAACAGGCTAGCCACAGCACCCACAGCACCACCCCAACCCCAGGGACCTAATAGCACAGCTCATCCATACCAGGGAACTGACAGTTCATAGGGTGGGGATGCTCAGTCCCCTTCTCTGCAAGAATAGCAGGCTCAGTGGGCTGAGTCACTGTGGATGAGAGTTTTCAGGGAGAGTATGGAGACATAAGTGCAAACCCCACATGGTCCTCATCTTCCACTCAGTCCCTATCAGCAGCAACAAATCCCCTCCCTTGGTAGGAGGCTGGGGGAACAGGGTCAGGACTCCCTTGCCAGGTTCATTGTGCTTCGTGGATCCCTTTGCTTTTAGCTGAAGGCCTCTCCCCAGCCCCACATCATGCCTTTGCAAGTCAGTGGTTGTAGCTAGAGCCCATGAGACCATAAAGAAGGTGTGCAATCATTGTTTACATGCGTGCATGTGGACATGCATTTGAACCTGTAAGTTTATATATGTGCTTGCACGCACACCGGGAAGGCTGGACGCCTGCCACACATCCTCCAAGTCACGTCTCTCTGCTTCTATATACATCTTCCCCCCCCAGCCCTTCTCTCCTAAGTGGTCTTGATTCAGGTGACCCTGTTTCCAGAGGCTGCTAGAGGGCAGGAGCTGAGCCACCCGATAAAAACAAGGCGCCACTTGCCAGGCGGTGGTGGCCCACACCTTTAATCCCAGCACTTGGGAGGCAAAGGCAGGCAGATTTCTGAGTTCGAGGCCAGCCTAGTCTATCTACAGAGTGAGTTCCAGGACAGCCAGGGCTACACAGAGAAACCCTGTCTCAAAAATAAAAAAATAAAAAATAAAAAAATAAAATAAAAAAGGTGCCACAAAGGCAGCCTGAACAAATTACAGAAGTAAGTTCTATGGCTGGTGCCTGCCCTGGGGCTCTATGAACCTGAAGGAGTGAGTGGTCACCACCTGTAAGGGTCCATACATCCTCGGTGGCTCTGCACACCTGGTTAACACATCACAGGTGTTATACTCACATGATGTACATGTACTCACATTGATACATATGCATATATACATATACATATACATATACATATATATATATATATGTATATGTATGTATGCACATGAGCCTATACATGAATCAGGGTGTGGCCTGTGAAGCTCTGGGCTCTGACAGCCCCTGATACCTGCAGATATGTCCCTGCCTCTGTGAAGTATACTTATTCCTAACTGTGATCAAGCCATACTGCTCTTTATGAAGCTGCAGGGCAAGGCAGGGCTGGGGGTCCCAATCCAAAGAAAAGGAAACCAGGTATCACTGGGGCACTTGTGCACACATAAGTTCTCATGTACATATAAGTACACATGGTCTCATACTTAACCCTCATATTACACATACCCATGCACATATACTCATGTGGTGGTTTGAATGAGAATGGCCCTTAAATGCTCATATATTTGAACCCTTGGTCCCCAGTTGGTAGAACTGTTTGAGAAGGATTAAGAGGTGTGGCTTTGTTCTAGGAGGTGTGTCACCAGGTGTGGGCGTTGAAGTTTCAAAGGCCCCATTCCATTCCCAATTAGCGCTCTGCCTTGTGCTTGTAGATAAGAGGTGAGCTGTCAGCTACTGTTCAAGTGCCATGCCTGTCTACCTGCTACCGTGCTTCCTGGGTGATGGTCACAGATTCTAATCCTCTGGAATGGTGAGCTCCAGATTAAGCACTTCCTTTCATTTCATAAGTTGCCTGATCATGGTTTTTGTCCCAGCAATTGGAGAGTAACTAAGATATCTTTGTTCCCATAAGAACTGAACCACACATCCGGACACAATTGCACATGCATACACACTTGTTCATGTGCTCAGGCACATGCTCTTGAAGCTGTAGAGAGGGTTCTGCAATTAAAAGTGGGAGCTGCCCTTTAAGAGAACCCCTTTGGTTCCCAGTACTCACATCAGTAGCACACAATTGCCTATAACTCAAGATCCAGGGGATCTGATATGGTTTTCTTCTAGACCTTGTTGGACAGCTTTAACATGTGCATATATTACCACATACATACATACATACATACATACATACATAATTAAAATGACATATTTTTTTTTTCGAGACAGGGTTTCTCTGTATAGCCCTGGCTGTCCTGGAACTCACTTTGTAGACCAGGCTGGCCTCGAACTCAGAAATCCACCTGCCTCTGCCTCCCAAGTGCTGGGATTAAAGGCTTGCACCACCACTGCCCAGCCGACATATTTTTTTTTAAAGCATAAATTCATGTGTCCATACTTACACATGTGCTTGCTCACACATATTTGCTAATAGACACATTCATACCATACATATATGCAAATCACCTAGATATTCACACTAATATACATACAAAGACACACAGTCTACTAAGACCCTTCATGAGTGGTCCCTACAAGCTGGCCTGACCCAGCCCACTACCTGACTGTTTATAAACCTTGACAGGGTACATAACTCAGGCTTTACTTTAAATGTACAGGCTAGGACACTGAGGCCCAGAAGGGCTCAGGATTTGCACTGGACACTCCCCATAGGCCAGACTCTATGCTCTTCAGGGACCCACCCACATCACCATCACAACACCCTGACATGCCAACCAGGGCCATCCCCACATCACCAATAAAGATGTCCCAGGTCAAAGAAGCCTCATCCAAAGCTGCATGCACAGTACTCATCCAGTAGGTCAGAGAGCACTCTACCCCTCCCTACCCAGCCCACTGCCTCACCCCTGGGGCTGCCCCAGCTCACACTACCTCACAACCTCTTCCCTCTCAGTTTCTCTTTCTTCCTTCCTCTTCCCAGAATCTTTCTCTGTTAGAGAATCAAAACCAAAATTCTAGAAAAGCCCAATGACCGGCCATACCAGATAACTTGGGGGTCTGGGGGGCAGCAACAGGGGCTGTGGCGCTGTCAGCTTCACAAGAACAGTCCCCTACCATCAGGTTTCTGAGGCCTTGGGATTATCCACTTAATGTCAGGACCTTGAGCACAGTACTCTCATACAAGCAGCCAGGGCTTCTCAAAGCCTTTCAAGCACACACACCCACGCACACACACACACACACACACACACACACACACACACCCGCGTGCGCGCGCGCACACACACACACAGCATGTGTAGACACAGAACCTAACCCCGAGACCACCCCAGGCAGGGCTTCTATTCTGGCAAGCTGTCTTCCACCTTCCCACAGCTGTTGTTGGGTGACATATAATGGAGTCTTAAGAGTGTTTTAGTGGCCAGTTTCCTCTCTGGACTCTGTTTGGACCATTCAGATATAGGGGTTAAGTTGACAGAGGCCTTGGAGTTTATTGCTTCTCACAGGACTGAGTCCCAATCAGTCCCTACCCCTACCCTGGTAAGGTCTTCCCTCCTCGCCCCCCACCCCAAGTCCTGTGGTGGCTAGGCCAGTGACACCTCCAGAACCCCAAATCCAACTGTTCAACTTACCTCATGGCACTGACCCAACACATGGTACAACTTCCTGTAACCTGCTGGGGACAGGTGTCCTTAAATCCAGAAATGCTATTCAGCCCAGGGGGTATGGGGAGGGAATGCAAGCTGCATCCCCCAAGCATGAGATCCTCAAGGCTCCCAGCACTGCCTAGCCTGCAGAGAAGCTCTGTAGGCTTCACGGGGG
>NW_022196905.1:28920568-28955868 GCF_008632895.1 Mastomys coucha | reverse complement strand
TTTTCTGACTTCCCCACAGCAAGGTCCTAAAAGCCACCTAGCCCAGGGCAATACTCCACCAGCCTGCTGGGGTTAGGCCCCTGAGTTTACTCAGTTCGCTGGGGCCAGCCCACAGAGATAGCTTCCTGTACAACTTCCTGGCCAGAGTCTCAAGGCCAACTCAGCAATCAGACCGTGAAGCCCCTCACAGACTAGAGTGGCCTGAGGAAGACAGTGCTGATAGCTCCCATTGGGAGCTCATTCCCTCACCAACAGCTCTTCCCTGCAAGGTACATACAGAGCTGTGCCTTGCACCTAGTACTTGTAACTTTCAAGATGGGTATTTTTATTTTTTTTCGAGACAGCGTTTCTCTATGTAGCCCTGACTGTCCTGGAACTCACTCTGTAGACCATGCTGGCCTTGAACTCAGAAATCTGCCTGCCTCTGCCTCCCAAGTGCTGGGATTAAAGGCGTGTGCCACCACTGCCCGGCTAAGATGGGTATTTCTGTGCCCTTTGACACCAAGAAACTGAGAGACTAGGAAGGAGCTTGGCCCAGACATCAGTCTCTTCCTACAAGGACTCTTTGAATCACCTCTCCACCTCAGCTCGGCTTAACATCTGGCTTTCTGGAAAGTAGTCTTTCTGCCGGCACAGCCTCGTGGACAATCACACTGGCTCACTCAGAGTAAGCCCCTCCCAAGCGTGTCTGCTCCCATGGGCCCAGCTTCTTCACCTGCTCTAACCTGGAAACCACTAAGTGTGTAAGCAGGAGTTCCAACCTCAGCCACTGAGTTCCTCTGCTTCTCCTTGTCTGAGCCCCAACCCCAGGATAAGAAGTGGTGGATAGAAAGGGGGATTTCTGCGACCGAGGGCCAACCTCACGGCAGGACTGGGTTCAAAGACTACGGGGTTCCCAAGAGTTGTGGACTCTATTTTGCCCGAGAGGTTTTATGAGAGCACCCTTCTCCCCAACTCCATGAATTCACCTCTCTCTGTGGCTCTGACTCCAATGGCCCTGAATACCAACCCCATGACTGGTTGTGCAAGAACCTAACCATTCACAGGCACAGGCCTGTGTGTCAACCACTCAAAAAGGGCAGCTTACTGATGAAGGAGCTCCTGCCTTCCCAACATCTGCAGCCTCAGCTCTGCAGCCAATATCTCCAGGCCATCAAGGCAGTCAGTGGGCTAAAGAGCCCTGGCTATCTCCTAGAGAGTAGAAAGGTTCAGTTCTGCTGTCTGGGCCTCCTTAGGGTGGGCACAGATCTCCAGCCTCCCTAAGCCACGAGGCTCTACTCTCTGAGGCAAGTCCCTGCCTGCTGCAGAAAGCTGGAGGCAAGGTGTGAATAGGATGTGGGAATACAGGCCTCTTCTCACTGTCCTCCTTTCCAGCAGGGTTGAGCTAAAGGAGCAGGTAGAAGCCCGAAAGCATGCAGCAATGAGTACAAACCAGTGGTACAGTTTCCAGAGGACATAGGGTATCCAGGAGCTGTGGGCTCTCGAGGACATGAGGACATGTGAGGCTCAGGCAGGTTTCCTGGAGGAGAGCCCTAGGTCTGATTTCTAGAACAGAAACAGGCTGAAGGAGTCACAGTAGGAAGGGCTCAGGGCGAACAGCACGGGGGCTGGGGGGAGCTCAGAGGACTCCTCAAGCAATGAGAAGCCAGGGTCTGGGGAGACTGGGGACAGAGATTATTGAATCCCAACAGGAGACGAACCAGGAGCCAGCTAGCTCTCTAAAAGATATGTTGCCCCTTACCAGATACAACTTGATGCAGAGGCATGTATCAAACCTATGCCTAATTCTGTTCCCACATTCCTAAACACAATAGAAGTTAAAGTGAGCCACACCCACCCTGACTACCCCAGCCAGGTCTCCAACCCCAGGCCCTGACCTGTAAGTCTATAGGGGAGTCAGAGTCCCAACAAAGGATTCTCTGCAAGAGACAAACCAATGTTGGACCCTCCCCTAATCCCAGCCTCTAGGAGTTCTGAGCTATGTGACCACCACAGGCCTCAATTTCTCCAAGTGCCTTCTCATCTAGCCAGGTAATAAACAACACTACCAGTCATGTTCTTGAAAACTGAAGACATTCAAGTCCCCTCCATGAGGGGCACTCCACCACCTTTACCTAATGTTATAATGTGAGGTTGTTAGCATTCTGTGTAAACTCCACCCCCACACATACCGGGCAGCAGCCAGGTATGCTCCTCTCCATGGTTACCTGGCAATGGCCAGGGGCCATTAGTGCCCCCTCCTCTCTCTCTTACTCCTGCTTCTCTCCCTTATCTCTTGCCCCATTTGCTCCCCCTCTCTCCCCAATCCCTTCCCCTCTCTCTCCAAGTGTTCATGGCCAGCCCCTCCTTCTCGACTCTCTCCTTCTCTCTGCCTTTCTCTGCCTCTGCTACCCTCTTAACTCCCCTCCCCATGCCCTAAATAAACTCTATTCTATACTATACCAGTGTGTGTCTGGCCCCTCAGGGGGAAGGGATGCCTTGGCATGGGCCCACCAAGGTACCCCCTTCTCCCACGACCCACCAGAACATATTCTTACAGCTCTTTCTCTTTTTATGATCACAATAGAGGTAACACGAGAATCCAAGCAGGAGGACGTATGTATGTGGCTAGGGTGAGCCTATCCTTTTTTTTTTTTTAAAGATTTATTTATTATTATATGTAAATACACTGTAGCTGACTTTGGACATACCAGAAGAGGGTGTCAGATCTCATTACGGGTGGTTGGGAGCCACCATGTGGTTGCTAGGATTTGAACTCAGGACCTTCTGAAGAGCAGTTGGTGCTCTTACCCGCTGAGCCATCTCTCCAGCCCCGGGTGAGCCTATCCTTACCAGCATTGGGCTGCCTTGACTTACACTCGATCCTCCTACCCTGGACTGGTGCCTTAAGTCCCTAAACTTGGGGACTCTCACCCCAATCAGACCAGACTCAAAGCACTTACCGGGAGATGGTAAGAGATAGCCAGCAAAACTAAGCAGGGGCCCAGGGTTAATCAGAATTAAAACAACAAAGAACTTTCTTTCACTCAGGTCCTGGCATGCCTCAGCCTGCTCAGGAGTGAGACAAGTACCTAACACTATCCAAAGGGCACAAGTGCTGGTTCTGCCCTGACACCTCAGGCCTGACAAGAGGCTGGCCCTGCGGACATCAGTACCCTATTGAGATTTGGAGGATGGCACAGATATGACCTACAGCCAGGGGTCAGTGGTATTGGATTGGAACCCACTTGCAGCACCCAGGAACCTGTACCCACTCTGGCATCTACTGACTATCTGTCTGCACAGCTCAGGCACTGAGTGTGCCAAGGGCAAAGAGAAAAATATTCCAGGCTTGGGATGGGTGCTAAGCCCTGGGAAGGGTGGGAGCACCACCAATGGGCAATATCAGCCTCTCAAAATAAGATGTTTTATATCAGGCCGGGCAGTGGTGGTGCATACCTTTAATCCCAGCACTTGGGAGGCAGAGGCAGGGGGATTTCTGAGTTTGAGGCCAACCTGGCCTACAGAGTGAGTTCCAGGACAGCCAGGGCTACACAGAGAAACCCTATCTCGAAAAACCAAAACCTCACCCAAGTTCTTGATGGGATCTCCCAGCTGCCTTCTATTTTGATCTAACCTACTCCCTGACATGCCCTATCAAGGAGAAGCAAGTTCTGCAATGCTGTATCTCAAAGGGGTGACCCTAAGCTGGCTTCCCTGGATACCACATCCCCGTGGAAGCCTCTCATGGCTCCCATGCATGGGCGCCATACCTGGTTCAAATCCACCAAAACTGTTGGTGTCTATCTCACCACCAAACCTGTTCTTCTTTGGCTCCATCAAGCAGTTTCAACAACACAGCAGAGGCTAAACCAGCTTTTTGGCTGAGGGGATGTGGCGAGACCACTGCTTCCTGCTCCAGGGCCTGGCCATTCCCAACACCTACATTTTGAAACCGAAAGCCACTTGCTTTGAGGCTAGAACTACCTAGAACTTGCCCTTTCTCTGGAATCACATCAGCAGCTCAGCCCTCCCCACCAGCGTCACCAAATGTGACGCCAGCACTCTTTATTGGCCTGAGTCCCACTAAATCCCCAGAGGCCCGAGAGATGAATGATGAAGAACTAGAAGGTGGACCTGGGCCATATACAGGCTGCATCTCTAGTATGGCTATAAGCAGGACATCCCTGAGTCCAGAATGTGTGACTCAGAACTAAACTAATGGACGCCAAGAGTCTTTCATAGACTTGATGTCCACGTTGGCTGTTGCCAATGCTCACTGATGCTCTAGGATTATTGACTGGGTTCTACCAGTGGCAAAACTGAGCCAGGGTGCTAGGTTGCTACCACAAAACACAGCACCAAGGAAGCCCATGATGTCTTCATGCCCTGGGATGTCTGACCAGGGCCTTCCTTTCCCAGGTCCCGTATCAACATTGTTCCTAATACATGTGCGGAGCTGGGTGATGGCATGTATCCTGTGCTGAGGGCAAGCTGGGTGGGGACAATGAGCTCTAGGGCTCCTGGAGACCCCCACATTTGATGCAGTGTCTGCACTAGCCAGGAGGGGGCAGCACACCGACTTCAACGAGGACGCCTGGGGAAGGGTTCCGTGATGAAGACAACCAGTCCCAATATGGAGAGGGGTGGGTGGGGCTGGAGAGAATGAGACAGGCAAAATCTCCGGGAAATGCATGCTGGCCTGGCGAGATGGCTGCTGCGGGCTGCTCTCCTACCCCAAACCACAAGCCAGCAGAGGCGGTTCAGGATTCACACTTCATTTCATCACAAACACTGACAAATTTCCACCTTTTAATTGCTTGAGAAAAAAAACCTTTCTAGAGTGCTGACGTATTAGACCAGGTCCACCCCCAAGTTCCTGGCACCTCACCCACAACTGTGGCCTGCATCTTTCATGGTCCTGCCCAGCTTGACTCAGAGGCGTCCACTACTCCCCCACCCAGTGCAGGTGCCCTGGGCATTCCGATGATCCAGGCCTTCGTACTAAACACTTGGAGATGCCCCCTAAGACTGGCATTCCATTCTGAGTTCCTCATCTAATGAGCAGCTCTCCACCCCAGTGACCCCTGAACAGATTGGTTCAGTGGTTAGACAACAGATTCATTGGGTTCAGCCCTGGCTTCCCCATCCCCCAGACTTGTAACTCACTCTCAGCCTCAGTCTCTTCACCTGAGGAATAGATCCCACAGCTCCCATGTGGGCCATCTAGTGAGGTGATCGGTTTTCTCCAGGATACTTGGCTTCCACTGGCAAAGCCTTTCTCAGTCACACTGAAAATTGAGGAAGTGTCAGAGAATGCTTTGGAAATTCTCTTGCTTGACATCAGGCAACGCTTCCCCATTACACTTCCATAGGTCTGGCAAGATGCTCCATCGGTCCCACAACCTTTGGCTGAACTGCATTCCCACAGTATCTGAATTTGATCCAAAAACACCAGAATGCATTCTAGTTCCACACAGCAGAATTAATCCTACCTTCCCTGCTTTCCAAGGCCCCATGTGCAGACCACTGTCCCTTCTGAAGGACATGTTCCAGCCCCTCACAGAGTCTGGCTCCCTTTCTATTCCTCCCTTCAATGCTGTGACCTAGATTCTCCCCCAGCATCAACTCCTGGGTACAGGGACCTCCCTAAGTTCATCCCTGTATGTCCTGGTATGTGCCTGGAGTGTCCAGTATGATATAGGCAACACATTCTTCTTATAGGTTCTGTCTATATCCCAACATCTGGTGCCCCAGTACCCCATGGCTCTCAGTTCACGGTGCTCTCTTGCCAAATGAAACCATCTTGACAGTGGGTCTCAACTGTGAGCTGCAACCCTGTTTGGGGGTCGAATCACCTTTTTACAGTGGTCACCTGTCAGATATCTTGCATATAATGAGAAGTACATTATTGATTCATAACAATAGCAAAATTACAGTTATGAAGTTGCAGTGAAAATTATTTTATAGTCGGAGATCACCACAACATGAGGAACTATATTTAAGGGTCTCAGCATTAGGAAGGTTGAGAACCACTGGGCTAGACACATGTACCCACCTTCTTCATCCTTAGAGGGGAAAGGGGGTTCTGTTTACATGAAGGATGTCCTTGAAGCTCTGCACTCTGGAGCAAGCACTGAGCCTTCCCAGGGTGAGCTTTTCCTCACAGTATCTGTATTGATAAAGCAAGGGTAGCAAGCTGCTGGGCAGCCTACACTCACCCTTTGCCCCTGAGCTTCTCCTGATCCTCTGAAGTCTATAAGAATATAGTCAGGGGCAAAATCTACTAATAACTGTGGAACACTGTCTCCTCTGAGGTCAGAGTTGAGGGCCCTGGTTGGATAAAGAACGCAATGAAGGGCAGGGCCTTCCCAGGTCTAGCCTGCTCTTCCTCTCCAACATCCAGCAGCTGAGAAGATAAAGCTCTGAAGACACCTACATCATAGGCACATGATGCAGCCAAGACATGGGGGCCAGGAATCCAGAGAGGATCCTGCCTATAGCTGGACCAGGGAGACCGAGAATCTTTCTGTGTGCCAAGGCCACTAACTTGGTAGCTCACAGTCACCTGTGCCAAAGTTAATATTCTGTCCTTTCCATGGAGTCACTGAGGTAGCCTCACAGTCCCAGGGTCCTGGAAGGCATTTCCTATGAAGCTTGGTTCAGAGCAGCCTTGGGGCCCATCTCTGGAAAGACAGTTGTATTCCCCCAAAGGCAGAAAGTCCACCTTCCATGAGGATAGCAGTGCTGGGTCCCAATCTCTGTAGACAAGGCAGGGCTCCAGGCAGGAGGCTAAGGGCCAGATGCTCACACCTGAAAACCCTGGCAAAGAAACAGAACCCCAGGCCTCAGTTTGCTCCTCAAAAACGGGGAAGTCCAAGGAGCCATTGGGGCTCAGGACAGAGGGACGGGCACCTGCCTCACCACAATCTGCAGTGAAGCAGACAAGTGATACTGAAGGGATGAAGGCCCCATCTCTCACACTCAGTGGTACTCTGGCACTCAAGTACTAGGGGCAAAGGGAGACAGTCAGAACTTTGTTCTCTACGGGCAAATCCCACAACTTGAAGCCCAGGATCCAAGCTGGCATCATCCTCTATCTGGGGCTGCCTATTAATAATCCGTGGAAGTGGCCACCTCTGACTCACACCCTTGTGACATCCATTCCACCAGACATAGTGACACATCAACCAGCATCGGGAAGCAATGTTTCATGTGAGCTAGCCAAACCAGAGGATTACACAGACAGTGCCTCAGATAGAGGAAAGCTTCTGTAAAGGCCTTGGAGTCAGGACAGGAGAAGGTGCACACACCTTTAGACCTGCCAGACAGGGTGCCACGGGGCATAGCACTCAGCTGAAGCAGACAGGGTCTAAGCACCTGGGCCTGGGCACCAAGCAGGCCTATGCTCCTGTTCCAACTTTGTCCCTTTGCAATGAGGCAAGCCATGTCTCTTCCTAAGAATGGCATTCTAAGGACCAAACCAAACGATTCACAATGACTTCGTCACAGGCACTGGGCCTAGTATTAGTGTCAGAGTCCTTGCAGAGCTTGGATCCCAGCACGAGGGCACAGACACACTGAGGGAACGCACTGGGCATATTGTATGTGGTCATGAAGTTCATGCCGGTGGGGAGGGCACAGATGAAGTGAGAAAGGCAATCAGAGATCCATCCCCATTGCTCCATGTCAGAGCCATGGGCAGAGGTCAGGGGTCAGCCATGGCATACTGAGTAAGCACCTGAAATGTCCTAGTGCTGGCCCAGTGCCACTGTATGAGACGGTCCACTGCAGCTCTCTGCTGGGGTCTCCCAGGGTACTCTAGAGACACCAGCCCTGATCTCCAAGGTTGTTGGTGGCCTTGGCTGCTCCATTCTCTATGACTTAACACTTGGGCCTTTTTCATATCACGTTGGCTTCCTTGAGCCACACAAACTCAAGCTTCCTGGATATCCATAGCCAGGGCACTTTCCAGCCCTTCACTCCAGTGGGCTCCAGGCCACTTGGGTCCAGCATCACCAAGCCTGGCCTTCATTCTTGGCTCCTCTATACCCCACAGTTTACTGTGAATGTTCTGACCCCCTGTCCACCCTGCCACAGGTAGGGCCCATCAGGCTGAGTCAGCTGACCTCCCCCTCTGCCCACCCTCCATACCCTCAGGTCTGTTTTAATCCATTGTCTCTCTCCCCTTTCCCACCCCCAAATATTACTACTTTTTTTCTAAAGATTTATTTATTTATTTTATGTGTATGAGTACGCTGTAGCTGTATAGATGGCCGTGAGCCATCATGTGGCTGCTGGGAATTGAACTCAGGACGGCCCCGCTCACTCTGGCCCTGCTTGCTCGAACATAATACACTGTAGCTGTCTTCAGACACACCAGAAGAGGGCGTCAGATCTCATTACGGGTGGTTGTGAGCCACCATGTGGTTGCTGGGATCCGAACTCAGGACCTTCGGAAGAGCAGTCAGTGCTCTTACCCACTAAGCCATCTCGCCAGTCCAAATATTACTATTTTTAAGCTGGTCTAAGTTGTTGTTTAATTTTTATTCTCTGGATTTATTTTATCCCTTAGTCTTTTGGATTTTGTCTTTTATTCCTTCAGTTTTTGTTATTTGTTCTCTACAGGAGTGGGGTTTCACACATGCACACATGCACACATGCACTGGGTAACTGTTCCACCACTCAGGTACACCTCCAAGCCCCCTTTTGGTGATGCAAGGTCTTGCTATGTTGCCCAGATGGCTCTGAACTTGAGACGATAGTTTGAATCTTTGCGGCATATGTAATAAAGTTTTAGGTTTCTTTTTAGGCAACACCTTGCCCTTTCATTTGGTTCCTCTTGGGGTCAACCACAGGCCATCAGAGGTAGCACAGGTGGTGATCTGGACCTTCTGTTGGGGCCTCAGTAGGCAAGAGGCTGTGGAGAGCTGCTGTAGCCAGGTCTAGGTCTTGAGTTGGACAGTGGGGGAGAGAAAAAGATGTACCAGGGGGAAGGAACTAGGGGACACACAGGAAGAACTGTGGAGAGGGACCAAAAGCAGGAAGGAGGTGCAGGCCAGACCCTGGCTTGCGGAACTGAGAACTGGCTGTTCCTCCTCAGCTGGGAACCCAGGGCCTCAAAGGCCTGGTGGTGGACACCATGACTCACCGCCTATGGCTGGCTCCTATCCTCACCCTTCGGCATGGTCCCACAGGGTACCCAGCTGACCTGAACATTCCCAGGCACTCTCACACTACCCCATCGTTTGGAGGGCCCAGTGAGGACAAGGGTCTGGCCAAGGGCCCTTGTGGACAGGAAAGGGGCCCAGGCTTAACCTTCTTTCAGAAGTCTGGTCTAGTCTTTGACAACCAGAAGAAGCCAGTCAGGGGGAAGAGGAGAATCTTCTCTCCACCCATCCAGTGGCCCAACCCTGTTTCCTTCCCAAGGCCAGGCCTCCTTATACCTCACCTCCTGCTTTGAAACCGCCTGCCTCAGACACAGCATGAGCTTTTAAAGGTGACTGGACTCAGCCTCAGGGTTCCAGGTCTTCGTCCTTGAAGTACTATGACATCCTGTGCCCCTCTCACACTGTTCCCTGACCACCTTGTGCCATCAGTACCCATAAACTTACTCCTGGCCTTCTAGTCAGGTGCCCCATGATCAGGCTGTGGGACAATATCCTTAAGGCCCTCAGGCAGCAGGGTAGGGAGGCTTCTGAAGATGACAGGCCTCTAGTGGCAGTACCTGTCCCATTGTTCCCTGCGTCTGCTTCTCCAAGTCCAGCCCTCCTTCAGAGGCCTTGACCACCACAGCCTCAGATCTATGTTAACCTCAAATCCCATGCTTTCCTATCTGCACAGAGTCCATGTTCCCGTGCCTAGGACGGCAGCACCTGGCCTTGTTACCTACCCCTTGGAGACTCCCACAGGGAATGTGGTTTCTGGTGGTCAGCAGAGCCCAGGTCTATGCTTCTATGTGGCAGCCTCTCTTTCTGGCTACAGACGGACCACGGGGCCGTAGCACAGCTCTATCACTGCTATAGACACAGCCTCAGGAGAAGAAGGCTGGCTCCTCCCACCAGAGACACAGGGGTCAGCAGCAGCAAAGAGAACCCCAGCAGAGAGACATGGCTATAAGAAGAGGAAGCTAAGCTGACCGGAACCACTAGACCCAGTTCTTTCCAGCTTTGTTCCCTATCTGTAGGTCCTTTTGTAAAACTTTACCACTCCCTAGTTGCTTGACCCCAACCCCACCATTGGCATCCGTAGGTCTGTGTCTTCGTTTGTTTGTTTGTTTGTTTGGTTTTTGTTTTGTTTTTTTTTCAAGACAGGGTTTCTCTGTATAGCCCTGGCTGTCCTGGAACTCACTCTGTAGACCAGGTTGGCTTTGGACTCAGAAATCCACCTGCCTGCCTCCCTCCCAAGTGCTGGGAATAAAAGCGTGTGCCACCACTGCCTGGCAGGCCTGTCTTTATACCTACTCCTCACCAACTTCTTCAGGAGATACTGTTGTAGGGTGGAGGTACTGAGATGGTCCCCAGACCTCAAAGAGAGCTTTTATTTTTTCCTTTGTGTGTGTGTGTGTGTGTGTGTGTGTGTGTGTGTGTGTGTGTGTTTTCGAGACAGGGTTTCTCTGTGTAGCCCTGGCTGTCCTGGAACTCACTCTGTAGGCCACGCTGGCCTCGAACTCAGAAATCCACCTGCCTCCCAAGTGCTGGGATTAAAGGCGTGCACCACCACTGCCTGGCCTGAGACAGGATCTTACTGTGTAGCCTCAGCTGACCTACAACTTGCTATGTAAACTAGATTGGTCTCAGGCTTGTGGTCATCAGCCTGCTTCTCCTTCCAAGAGCTAGGACTAGAGGTATGTATCATCATGCCCAGCTCAGAGTGATCCTTAAAAACAGAAACCAAAGGACAGTAAGGCACTTACCACACAAGCAGAAGGGCGTGAGTTCCAATCCCCAGTCACCCACATAAACGGAGTAAGGCAGTCTACATCCGTAATTCCAGTACTGGAGGGTGGACTGATACAGGAGGATTAGTGAGCCCAAATTGGTAAGTTCTAGGTTCAGTGAAAGATCCAACCTCAAAAATACAGTGGAAAACAATTGAGAAGACACCCAATATCAACCTTGGTTTTCTACGTGTATGTATACATATGTGTACATGAATGTTCTGGTTGGTTGGTTAGTTGGTTGGTTGGTTGGTTGGTTGGTTTTCGAAACTGGGTTTTTCTGAGAAGCCCTGGTTGTTCTGAAACTCACTCTGTAGACCAGGCTAACCTCAAACTCATAGATCTGCCTGCCTTTGCCTCCCAAGTGCTGGGATTAAAAGCGTGCACCACCACCCACTGACTGACATATGTGCACATAAAGTCCCCCGTACAAAAACACATACACATGTAATCATACACACACACACTCACATACACACACAAATCACAGAACACAACCTCTATGCACACAGGACCTATATTGGTCAGGACCACTCCTTTCTCCCTGCCTCTGACCAGCAATCTTTCCCTGCCCTGCCCTCACTCCACAGGTACCGTGTGTACCATTCTCAGATATCCTGAGTAGGCTGAGGCCTGTGAATCTCTTCCTGTCTCTCTAACTCCCAGCCCCCAAACAGCTACTCCCTTGGTGCCCAGGGGAAGAACCCTGATTGTGGAAGGGGTGTCTGAGGCAGAGCCCAGAGGCAGGGGGTAGAGGAAGGTCCTTTCTCAACCCTCTTCCTTCCTGGGCAACTTCCTGTCTCCGGAGTGGGCACAGCCACCACGAACCACAGCACTTCACCCTCCTGGTCACATTTTTGAGAAAATAAGAAGGTTGATATCAGAGATTGAACTTTCTTGAAACTGAACAGTGAACTGGGGAACTCAGTGATGACCTCTGTTCCTACTTTAAGTGCAGTAGACCCAACAGCAGACTCCATAGCCAGCAAAACCAGGGCCAGGCCCCACCTTCCTGAGCAACTATAGCCTTGGTTCTGAAAGCTCAGTTCTAGAGAAGTCCGGAAGCCAGGTGATTTTAGAGGGCCCCTGTCCTATGGATCCATCCTGGGGCAGAAGTCCCAGCCCTGGCATGTGCTAAGTTCAAAAACTGGAATGAGGTTCCCCGGACCAGTGCACTCACCTGGTAGAATTGGACAGACAAGCAATAGGAAGTTTAGGCAGGAATTCACAAGGAAGGGAGGCCAGCTCGAGGCACAATTCAAAGACCCAAGACAAGTGGGTGCAGGTCAGAGATAGTTGCAATTCCAGCTTCAGGCCAAGGCCTAACTCTTAGTGCCATTAGCTCTGGTCAGTGGGGAACTCTAGAGAGCCTGACTCCAACTATGGAGGCCCTCAGGCCTGCATAGATCCAGTTTCCACTGAGTTACCTCTATATATCCCAGTGCTAGCAGTGGCTGGGTTTCCCTCACCATCACATACCTTCTATGTGTATGTGATGAGGCTAGACCTTCTAGGTCTGCCTTTTTTTTTTTTTTTTTTTTTTTTTTGAGACAGGGTTTCTCTGTGTAGCCCTGGCTGTCCTGGAACTCACTCTGTAGACCAGGCTGGCCTTGAACTCAGAAATCCTCCTGCCTCTGCCTCCCAAGTGCTGGGATTAAAGGCGTGCGCCACCACTGCCCGGCTATGTCTGCCCTTTTACAGAGAGGGTAGAAAGTGTCCAGCTCACACAGTATGGTCTGTAGGAGGCATCTGCACCAACCCAGTCACAGGAGGCCATTTCTGTGTACCTAGAGGCTTCTGACAACAGAACATAATGGCATCAGGGGACTTGATCCCTTCCTTGCTCTGCCATGGTCAGACCCATGCAGCTGGCCACTGATCTGCCTGCCAGGACCAGGCCTCCACACTATTTGCCTAGTTGTCTCACCTTCTCTGGGACCTCTTACAGGTGCCAGCTCTTGGAGCTCAATACCTAAGAACCTTCTGGCAGGCAGCTAAGGGGAGACCAGGTTGACCCCAATGTTGGTCTCAATGTGGATCTTCTTCCCTTTCTTCTCATCCTTCCTTTCTTTCTTTTTAAGGGAAGAGCATGAATGCAGTACCCCACTACTGCAAACTATGCGGTCAAGTTTCCCTCACGTGAGGAAGCTGTAGGTGTCAGCACACCTGAAGGATAAACCTTGCCCTGGGAAAACCACCTTCACAGCCATGGAGTCTCCCTGCCAGGTAAGTGTCACTGTTTGTCTTTCAACAGGAGCAGCCACAGAGAAAAGCACTATGTCAGTTTAGGGCAGGGCCACATGTGGCAACTATTTTTCCTACCAGAAAAGAATTCCCTGTCCTCCTACCTGTCTTGCTTGCTGAAGCCAATGAGACCAGGCTCAGGAGAGGCTGGGTCCCCGCTGCTGAGTGGCAGATGGGAGGAACTGTGACAGAAACCTAGAGAGCTTCATGAGAGGCCCCAGCACAACAACCCACTATTGTCTGAATGGAAACTGCCAACCCAGGCAGCACAGTTCCAGGATGACGGGCTGTGTTTGTCTCCGGTGCTCAGCAGAGAGGAAAGTGGCAAACCAACTTCAAAGCCTGGCAAAGTTTTCTACTACCACTGCCAGTGATGCCCAACCCACCCAGCCTGCAGGGACCTTCCTACTCAGGGAGGCCCTGTAGCTCTCAGTGCTAGGCTGCATGAGTTCCCGATCGGGGGCAGGGGAGGGTGTTGTGGACAGATAGATTCCTGTGTATACTGAGCTGTGAAGAGGCCCACAGCTCAGGAGTAGGGCAGGATACAGGCAGCCAAGAGACAGGGTTTCTCTGTGTAGCCCTGGCTGCTGGAACTTACTCTGTAGACCAGGCTGGCCTCGAACTCAGAAATCTGCCTTCCTCTGCCTCCCAAGTGCTGGGATTAAAGGCATGCACCACCACTGCTCAGCAATCATTATGTCTTTAACAAAAATTCCTTCTCAGAGAGTGTTGTGGGATGGGCCAGACACTGAGTTACAGCATCTGCCAGCCATCCTTGTCCTCGAGCCTGTGGGTCTGCCCACTCCTATGGTCCAGGCTTGGCTTTGGGCCTGGCACACACAGCATACAGCATGCTTGGAATGGGCACTGGTCCAGATAAGCAGCTTACTGAAATGGAGTCTGCCAATGTCATAGATGCAGGGAATAAGGTGGAGTAGAAATCCTCAGCTCCCTATCCAGCTCCCAAGTGAACTATGAGTGCTGTTCTAGACTTTCAAAGCTATGAAGTAAAGCTAAAACCCACCCCAGCATTCTAAGCCCCCAGACCAGCCCTGGCCTCATCCCATCCTGGTTAGGAGTAGGCAGCTGTAAGTGCTTGGCCATCTTCTTACCTATCTTAGCAAGGTGGGTAGAGCCATAGGGAGAAGCCCTGGGAACAGGTGTTCTTCTAAAACCACAGGACAGATTATAATACCCTGAGGTCCAGGTCGTAGAAACTCTCAAATTAGACATGTTGTCTGTTCAGGAACAAGAACAGGAATTCCCAACTCAGGCCTGAGAATACTAACGTGAGAGGCTTCTCCAGTGAGTGCTTCTCACCAGCTGCTGCTTGAAGTCTGAGAGAGCTGTCATTTAAATGTCATTGAAATCCCATTAGCTAATCCTGATCTGATCCCATTTAACGGGAAAGGTGCTGAAGCCCAAAACCTCAAGTTGGACAAGACGGGGACTGTGGCTTTTGTCTTGGTTCTTGTGACAAGCTCTGTGCCTTTCCTGGTCAGTCTCTGGACTCTCAGAACCCCAGGAAACCAGCCTGAGCTGGTTTAGCCCTGGGCCATGAGAGAGCACAGCTCTGGTCATGGCATGCATTTTACCAGCCTGGCAGATGCCAGGCCAAGGACCACACCTCCTTCTGCAGGCTCAAGCAGGCAGACGCCCTGCACCCTACTCAGCGGCCTAAAGCAAGGGTGTTTGGCTGCGGGCCATTCTATTATGGCCAGTGGGTGTGCAGTAAGCATGATTCAGAGAGAAGCAGACAGCAATTCCTGGAATCAGAGTTTGGCTGTAGGGCATGAGAGTGTATGCTACCAGGGTGCCCGCTGGCTCGTGACAACCTCCCTGGGCTACTGTGCAAAGTGATCAAGCCAATGCTGTTCCTGGAAGCCAGCTAGCAAAAATCACTTGGGTATATCTGGAAACTCTATGGCCAGCTCACATGGACCAAGTTGTTCCTAAATCCTTGGAAGCAGTGATTACCTCATGAAGCAACAGGGAGGCTAATCACTTGATGCCAGAACCTCAGAAGTCAACACTGGGAGCAGCAGAAGGAACAGCACCTGGGTCCCTGCGAAGCCCCCTTCCTGAAGCCCACCTGTTTCATTCCTACTGTTCCCTGGAGTTCATGGGTGAGGGTGAGGCACTAAGCCCAAGTCCAGCCATGTGGCCCTACATCTGCACTTTGCTTTACAGAACAGAAAAGTGAGAGTCAAGAAGTATAATTTGGGGCTAGAGAGACGGCTCAGCGGTTAAGAGCACTGGCTGCTCTTCCAGAGGACTCTGGTTCAATTCCTGGCACCCACACGAGAGCTCACAGCTGTGTGTAACACCAATTCCAGGAGAACTGACACCTTCACACAGACATCCTGGCAAATCACCAATGTACATAAAATGAATAAATCATTTAAAAGAAAAAGAAATATAATTTGCCTGGGAGGCCCGGGACCCTGGCTCATGGCAAGAGGCAGCAGCACTTCTCTGGGCTGAGGGGCAGTGAGTGGGGTGGAAGTGGGCATGGACGATTCCCACAAGCCCTAGGCACTGCACACACGGGACCATCTCCAGCCTTGAATGCCCAAATAGCACTACTGGGACTCCAGAGGCACCCTGGGGTACTCTACTCTCAGAGGAGGACTCTGTGGTACAAAGAGCTCCCTTTCTCACTCTCCAAACTCCTCTCCATGCTTTCACCACATCTGGCACACAAAGGGCATTTTGGAAATTGAACTCAGGACCTCTGAAAGAGCGGTCGGTGCTCTTAACCTCTGAGCCGTCTCTCCAGCCCCACAAAGGGCATTGTGATCAATGATTTGCCATCTTCTCTGGTCTGTCTGTCTGTCTGTCTGTCTGTCCCTACGTAAGTTTCATACCCAGCTCAGAGAATCCCTTTCCCATAAATCTTGCCTTTCCCAGACTCTGGGTTCCCCATCTCCTCTGCCCAGGCTGCCTACTTATGCCAAGCAGGGCTATAGAAGAGCCATACATGTCTGTGCCCGGGGAATCTGGAAGGACATGAATCAGCCAGATGATGGCAGGGTAAGATCTGTCAGAATCTCTGACCCTTGGTCCCCACAATGGAGCTTTGAGAACTAAACTCACACTGGTCAGTCTTTGTGGACACAGGTGTTTGCCCTCAGGACCAATGCAGGCAGGAACCTGGATGCCTGCCCTATGCCCCAGGTCTCTCCAGGCCTGGCTTTGCCCCACCTCAACCACAAGTCAAAATGGCCTGTTGTCCCTGCCTGACCAGAACACACTTAGAGGAAGCACCCCCAGCATCCGAGGATCAGCTACTCACCACTAGCAGACTGGGCACTGGTAACCACCCTTGGGTGGAAAGTGTTTGCCAGTCCTCATGTTACAGATGTAAGGGAGGCTGACCAGGAGGAAATGCCTGATGAATAACATGTTGTTGGATTTGAACCCAAGCCCCCAGCCTGAGTTTGGGCCCTTCCGTCTGCCCTTCTGTGACTAAAGCAGGTCATTTTGACTCTCTGGACCTCTTGGATTTCTGTAGGACTATATATGCACATGCATCCATATGGGGACAAAAGGATACGGGGGGGGGGCTGACTCAGCACCCCACTTCCTCTATCCACGTGGAAAGGGAGGGTCAAGGCAGTCCTTCTGTCTCTCCTAGCCCAGCCTCCTGAGTGGGCTTCTCTCTAACTCTGTAGGGGCTCCCACCTGAAAGGCTGGGCTCTCTTCTTACTCCTCTCCTGCCAGATAAATTTGCCCATCAGTTTTTGTCTACCCTTTAGTTTTGTCCCCTCTGCCAGAGTGTGTCTCCACCCAGAACCCAGAGCCAGGTCCCAGAGAGGCAGAGGGGGCATGAGAAAGGAGGTGGGCAGGGGCTGTGGTTCACATCTCCTTGAAGCCTTCCTAGGCTCCAGGAGTGGAGAGCTATGTCTGGGCCCCTAGGCTGGGCTTCCCTGTCAGGAAAAGAACAAGGTGGTCTACAGGGACCGAAGCCAGCGAGGACAACCCTCACCTAGGTCGCAGAGTTGACCTGAGTCTATGTACTTGCTCCCAGCCCAGCACCTAACTCCTGGACCCATTCTGTTGTGAACAGTTCTGTGCATATCACCGTTGATCCAGCGGGTGATATTCAGAGCCCCTTCCGGTGGGATTTAGCATCCTTAATAGCAACATGTAGTAACACCTGAGGTTCCACACTGTGCCCAGCGAGGGTGGCTTCTCAGGAGCTCTTATTGGAGTCACCTGACTGCCAGTGTCAAGGAATGAGCAAACAGAAAAGCAGAGAGAGAGAGAGAGAACAGGAGTTGCGTAGGGTCATGGGAGGTGGCAGAGGGAGTTGGCTCCAACACGACTCTCAATCTGTTAACAGGCAAGGCCCAGAGCCACAGAAGCGTGGAGGTGGAAACCCACACGTCCGCTAACTTTACAACTCCATGAACACTCTTCTATCTTCTCAGAGACTCACTCCTACTCAAAAAAAAAAAAATCTCCAAACTCCCCACCCCCACTCAGTCATTCACGCGTCAGTGTGAATCAGCACGAACAGGTGGCTTTTTCTCTTAAACTTCATGGAGCCTCTAAAGGAAGAAAAGTTTGGAGGGAATAGAAGCAGATTCACCTCCCAAGTTTTTGGAAACCCCGATAGATGAGCCCTGTAACCTGGGCCTAGCAACGGGTGCCAGAGGAGCCGGAGGGACGGAAGAGTCACAGGACACGCGAAACACAGCCCTATCTCCTAGACTGACCACCCAGCCCTGAGCCCAGACTGCCGCCGTCCGCCCTGAGAACCCCACTCCCACCTCACAGCGGAACACAGGTTCAAGGGACCTAGGCAGGTCTCTAAGACACGACTGTGCCGCGCACGTCCACGACCCATCCCGAAACCCATGCAGTGCCTTACCCGCCGGTTCCCAGCCCACGGACCAGGCGTCCGGGAGGCGGATCCCAGCTCTGTCGCTCCGCTTGCAGCCAGCTGTGCCCTCAGCCAGGCACTCTGGTGCAGGCACCGCCTCCAAACTGGCCCCACCTCCCAGGTTCAGACCCCGCCCTCGCACTGCCAGTCCGCCCCACCTCCTGCTCTGGCAGCTTTTAACACACCTTTTCTAGTTGGTCAGAGATTGGTTGGTGGGCTAAGGTGTAGGGTTTGTAACCAGCAACTGGTAGGTGCTCGCTAGATGTAGGCAGATGTTTGAGTGAGCAGAGCCTCTCTCTCTCTCTCTCTCTCCTCTCTCTCTCTCTCTCTCATCTCTCTCTCTCTCTCTCTCTCTCTCTCTCTCTCTCTCTCTCTCTCTCTCTCTCTCTCTCTCTCTCTCTCTCTCTCTCTCTCTCTCTCTCTCTCTCTCTCTCTCTCTCGTATGCGTGTGTGTACACACCCCGTCTATCTATCCGGTGGCCTCCATGGGGAAATGTCTGATTTTTCTCTGGGGTAGCCGTATGTGTTTGCTGTGCTGGGTGGGGGGTGACTCAAATCTAGGCACAAATAAGGGCACCTGGTCACCTGGTCACCTGGTCACCTGGTCACTAACCTCTCACAGTCATGAAGGGTTTGCTGGGAACCTGTGGAGTCTTACTAGAGAGTTTTCAGCTACATCTAAAGGAAATATTGCCTATGGGACAAGGGCTGGAAATTCATAGCTAGCGCTGGGTTGCCCAAGAACACAAGGCTTCCTGTGCATAGCCATGTAAGCCTTTAGCTAAGCCCACCTGTAGGCCCAGGGGAACCATATGCAGGGAGCAGGGGCCTGGGGATAGGTGACTTCCTAGGAAGAGATGACTTCCTAAGAGAGCCCTGGGGCCAGGCAGGGATGTGAGCCTGGTGTGGAGCCAAGCTAGCAGAACTTTATTTACAAGAGTGGAATTTTTAGAGAAGGAATTATCCCTGTGGGGACTTCCAGGTTCTAGACCTAGGAAACTATGGGCTAAGGAAGAACAGGTTCTGGAGGGAGCTACTCAGGTGGGAAGGGCCCAGCTCCTGCAGCGACCGGGGTTTCCATGGATGTTCCAGACCAGGCTAAGGTTGGATAGGAGTCACTCACGCTGAGCTACTGGAGGGGTTTGGGACAGCCAGGCTAGCTGCCCAAGTGGGGGTCATGTCTCTGTCCACCTGTTCCAGGGCTACCCGGGTCCAAAGGATCCATGTGGTGTGAGGCATCCCTGCAGGCAGAGAGGTTAACTGGGTGTAATCCGGGAAATTAGGATGGCCAAGCATTGAGCCCACATATAGAGAGGCCGGGGCCCACTAGGAAAAGACCAGAAAACCTGGGGCTTGGGAAAGGAGGCAGTAAAAGATGTGAGAGAACAGGACCCTGGGTTCTCCATTGGTGAAGGCAGTGATGAGAGGAGTAGGGAGGATGTCCAGAATCCTAGCCCTTCAGCCCTCAGGGTTGACACACTCATTATTCCTGTCTCTGGCCCCAGGGCAACACCAGTTGCCCACAGTTTAGCTCTCATGGATCCCAGTGGCTAAGGAGACAGGTGTTGAGGTGCCCACCCTCTGGGGTATCCATCATGCCTCCATCTCTGGCTGCCCAGGTATCACCTCTGTGTACTTAAGTTGTCTACGACCCTCTGCCTGCCGAGGCTGCTCCATCTTCTCCTGTGGAGAGTGCCAGGTGCAGAGCACTAGGCTGTTTGACCCAGAATCCTACACTTTCAGCCCCTCCTCTGTCCATTGTTGGCCCCAGCAATACCTCACACAGCTGCTTTACTCCTGGGATTTGGCTCAGGGTTGGATAGGTCTAGACACATCTATCCCCGGTGTCAAGTTCAGTTAATCAAATGCATGGCCCCATCAAGGGCCCTGGGAACCCTGAAATGATTCAAGGTAATTTATGATCCTTATGGCTAATGGGAAACGGACACACATGCTATTGTGTCACTTTGGATCTCTTGGTTCCAAAGCTGAGGGAGGGACAGAGACCAGGAGGGAAGTAGAGCAAAGCCAGACATTGGTGCCACCTGCAGGAACCTAACTGAAGGAAGCAGGGCTGGCTTCCACATATCATGTTCAGAGAAGATGGAAGAAACTAGAGACTACCATCCCCTAAATATAGCTGTGGAGAGGCCGAGACCTGGGCAACCAGAGCTCCCAACTGGAGCTGAAAAGATGTAGAGAATGTGCAGGACAGAGACCATCCTTCAAGCGAGCAGAAGCGATGCAAAGCCTCCTAAGCATGCGCAGAAGAGAAAGCAGGTTTGTGCAAAGCACATGTATAGTGAGCCAGCCCTCCTGTGCAAGCAAGGCTGCCAGGCCATCTTCCTGGCTGCCAGAGGCCCCCTTAGCAGCTCTCTCCGTGTCCCCTTATCCCAGAACCTCTTTCTCCTTTTGCAAAGCTCAAGGAACAAAGCCTCTTTTGTTCCCTATTCTCCCATTCCACGTCCTGTCTGTACTTCTGTCTATCTGGAGGTCCTACTGGCTCATGCCCAGTATACTACCTTTGCCAACCATTGACCTGCTCCTTCCTCTGGCCTGGCCCTCACTAGGGAATCTGTTATGATCTCTCCTCAGAATTTCCCATAGCCTGTCATATCCCCAGAGCAAAGACCTTATCCATAGGTGAGCCCAAGCCTGCCCAACCCCACTGGCCCTCCTGGGACCTCTGTCCACTGCTCCCACTCTGAGTGGTCACACTGCCCTCTTGCTCTTCCCATGTTCCAGGTACACCGCTCCACCCCCCACCCCACCCCCATTGCAGAGCCTTCCATTCTGCCAGGCCATCTTGCTTACTCCTTGCTCACTCTTTCCCTA
Source organism: Mastomys coucha (assembly GCF_008632895.1). Lineage (NCBI taxonomy): Eukaryota > Metazoa > Chordata > Mammalia > Rodentia > Muridae > Mastomys > Mastomys coucha. The sequence goes on along the minus strand of NW_022196905.1, from coordinate 28,934,983 downwards.
GATTCTTGCATGGACTCTTCCTTTACTTCCATCTGTCTGTCCTCAGCCTTACTGCTCCTTGGACTATAGCAGTGGTTCTCAACCTTCCTAATGCTGTGACCCTTTAACACAGCTCCTCATGTGGTGACCCCTAACCATCAAATTATTTTTCTTGCTACTTCATAGCTGTAATCTTGCTACTGTCATGAATCATAATTTACAAGTGTGTTTTCTGACGGTCTTAGGTTATCCCTATGGAAGGGTCATTTTGACAACCCCAGAGGGTCACAACCCACAGGTTGAGAGATGTCTTGTTGAGTGAAGGTATTCACCATGCAAGCTTGGTAACTTTAGTTTGATTTCTAGAACTCATGTAAAGGCCGAAGGAGAGAACCAACTCCACAAAGGTATCCTTTGACTTTTGACTTCCATAAGGACACTGTAGCATGCGCCCTTCCCACACAGATACAATAAACATTTTTTTATTGAGAAAAAAGAGAGTTCTTTCCTACTTCTTTGTGTATGTGTGTTTGTGTGTGTGTGTGGACACATGCATGCATGAAGAGGCCAGAGGTCAATGTCAAATGCTTTCCTTGGAAGCTTGCCATATTTTATGAGACATGCTCTCTCAGTGAACATAGAGCTCACCAACTTAGTTTGGCTAGCCAGCAAGTCCCAGGGTCCCCTGTTTCAGCCTGTCCCCCAAAGCTGGGGGGCCAATTCATGGACTGGACCATCCCCCTACTGCTCCTTAATTCTTTTAAAGATTATCCACTCTCCTTATGTTCCTTCCTCTTCCCCTGTCCTTTGAACCCCAACATCTGGCACATCCAGACTCCCTTTACAATGCCATCTTACTAGAGCAAGACCTTGCCTGCCTCAGGGCTCATCCACTTCCTGGAACAAAGTAGATGCTTAATAAATGGCTGGTGAAGGAAAATACAAAGCCAACAGGTAGAGTTCTCAGGCCCCTTTGTCCGAGGAAACACTGAACCACCTTCTTCTTTATATTCCCAGGAATGGCCTCATGGTAAAGCTGCTTCCCCTTGGTAGGCCTATTTCTGGGTAAGACCAAAGCTGAAGGCTACTGACCACTCATATGGGGGACAGCAGGGAAATCCATAGACCAAAGAAAGTGTTGAGGGTGGGCAGGGAAGGGGTGGTTAAGGCCTGGGAACCTTGCAGACGACTTAGCTCAGGCTGGAGTCAAACTGCAAAGAGGCATGTATAAGGGCAGGGGAAGAAATGGCCTCAAACATCTGACAGAGGTAGTCATCTGGCAGGCTGTGAGAACAAGGCTAGGTCCTCTGCTGGGATACTGGCCTAATGGCTTGCCTTCTTTGGTTCTAGGTCTTCCCCTATCCAGGAGCAGATTCTGTGGCTCTTTCATGCTGGATTTGGCTCAAGGGGAGACAAAGTTTTTTCCTTTGCTGGTATGAGTTAGAATCAAGGCAGAGGGTAGGGAACGGAGAGAAACTGAAGAGACTTTTAATGCCAGGGGGTACACACAGGGCCCTGATACAGGTCTGGACCATACTCCAAACCGTGGTTCTTACAGGCTTGCTTTCTTCCACTGTGCCAGTCCTGCATGCTCAGTGTCCCTGCCCAGGAGGCCTTTCCAGACTCCTGGGTCATGCACCACCCAGTTGTCCCTTTCAGCTTTCACCACACCCTGCAGGGTGGGACTCTACCAGTTCTGCTCTGGTGGTCCAGCTTGTAAGCATCGGCTAAGGTACTCTGCTACTTCTCATCCCCAGCCAACCCGAGAGCAGGTGTGAGCTGATGACGTTGGAGGAGGCTTCCCGAGGACAGCAGGGCCAAACTGGACCTGCAAGAGCTCTCTTGGAGACGATGCCGTACCGGAGGACAGAGCAAGGATGGGGCCAGGGCTCCAGCCAGGTGGAAGAGCCCCGCAGGATCCTTTTGCGGACCTGCGCATGGCTACCCCCCTTTGGTAATGAAACCCAGTTTGACTCTGGCTTTGCCACATGAAAAGTTTATTTGGATCAGTTTTCGATCTAGAACACTGTCAAACCAACCTTAGTAGAAAATTCTATTTAAAAACACAAGCCCCGTGGGTGGCAGACCCTGGCCTCACATGTACTGATATTTCTATTTTTACACCCAAACATGCTTTCAGCCCCCGGAACCCGATTTGGAACTTGAAAGCAGCCTGTTCTATTCTGGGACCCACTTCCGGCCTTGGTGGTGTGATGGAGGCGGTGTTTGTACACACAGGCTGCTCTGCCCTCTGCCCTCCCCTCCTCTGTGCCTCCTGTCTCTTCCTGCCCTCTTTCATCCATATAACTTCCTGGACAACAACAGGGTCTGGAGGAGAAGACCACAGGCTTGGGCAGCGAAGCTGTGGACTTCAACGGTAATATGGTTCCCCATTATCTCCTGAAAGGCCCACCAACCACCCAAGCCTGTGTCAGGAGGGGTAGCCAGCCTTTCTCCAGTCAAGACTGGACAGTGAGACATGGGGTGAAAAGTGGCCCATGTGACAATGAAAAAGTTCTCCAAAACCAGTGGTGGGAGGAAAGGGGAAATAAATAAGCCTGGCCCAGGAGACTCGAGGACTGCCTCCTGTCCTTCCCCAGACCTGCCCCGGGGCCCTGCCAAGGTAGGTCTGCCTAGGAGAAATGAATGTGGGGTTCACCCACAAAGTTCCAGAACCACATGCCCCTCCAGGCCTGGAGCTCGGTCCAGATGGGCACCACCCAATCTTCAGCATGCCTGACCACTTCCTCTCCCTTCTACTCTTCTGTCTTAGAACTTGGTCTGCATTCCCACCCATGAGAACCCTAAACCATGCTGGCCAGAGCCAAGACTCCCAGATGCTACCTTATGCACCCCAGATGTTACATAACCTTGGGACATAGTGTTTACCCCTCAATACCTTGATCCCTACTATGCCCATTCCTTGAAAGCTACACTGGAGCCCTCCTGTGTCACAGATGGGCCCCAGACATGGAGGAGGCCTGATGGGCTTTATCCAGAAAGTCCCTGTTGGCTCTGCACCCCCTCCTAACCTCTCTCCACAGAGGTAGGACTGGAAAAGTGGCAGTTGTGACAAGTAGCCAGACTCATGCTCTACCTAGACATTTTCCTGCAAAGGAGGCCTCTGCCCCAGGCTGTGGCTTTCCCATCACAAAATAAAGCTTCCACACAAGCATGGAAGGCCAGCAGGAGAGTGAGAAGAGGCTCACTGGAGATGAGGTTGAACCTGTCCTGTCCCATGTTAGTAAGTGCCCAAGGTGAGAGGCAGGCAGCATGACGTCCCCTTCCAGTGTGGATAGGCTGAAATTGGTAAAAATCTATTTTCCTTATTTACCATCTTAAGAAGTGGGTGCTATAACTCCAGGGACTCCTTCTGCAGACCTACAAAGTTGAGTGAGCCTGAGGCACAGGGTCAGATTAAGCTCCACATTTCAGCCAGGCCTGATCGTAAAATGCCTGTAATCACCATGCATGGGATGCTGGGGCAAGAGGATTGCCGAAAGTTTGAGGCCAGTCTGGGCGACATAGTGACTGTTAGGACAGTCAGAGACACAGTCTGAGAAGCACCATAGCTGGCAAGCTCACAGAACACAGGAATTGCCCTCCTTCTCCTTCTCCAAAGGCCGCACTTCAACCCTGCCCATTTTCTGTTTGTTTCACTTCCCTATTCCTAAAGGACACTCTTATTGCTACTTCCTGGCCCATAGCATCAGCACTTGCCTTAGACAGCGATGCTCCATGACGCAGAGCCTTCATTCATAGCCTCCTGGTAGCTAGATTCCTCTCCTTGGCTTGATCCTCCTGGTGCTTTCATTTTAAAATGCTTTCATTTTACATTTGTTCACTTTTGTGAAATAAATAATTGAAATCCAACCAAATGCCCAGATCTCCCCAAAGGCCTTCCACTATACCAGACACACCATCATACTACAATAGACTTCTAAGTGTGGCACCCGCATCCCCACTTCACCAGTATCTTGCCACTGTCTTTGCACCCCCTACAGTAAGGTTCCCACTTCCTCTTTCTTGGTTTCCCTCTGTTTTTGGAGAAGCACACCCTCAAGTAGCTCCTGAGAAGGGACCATGTTTTCTAAGGACTCCTCCTGCTGCTGAAGACCAGTACTATGGCAGAATCCTGTGTCTCTGAGCTTTGTATTTTGTGGGTAGCCACAGTTCTAATCCTGGCCCTTTTTCTCTATACATTTCTAAGTTCCCTGAATCAAGATTCTCAGATTCCTGTAGACAAGCTTGAAGCACACATCCATTTGCCTTCTTGTATCTGAACATTCCGTCCATTCTTTTTTTTTTTTTTTTTAATTTTTATTTTCTTTTTGTTTTTGTTTTTCCAAGACAGGATTTCTTTGTCCTAGAACTCATGCTGTAGACCAGGAAGGCCTTGAACTTACAGAGATCAGCCTGCCTCTGCCTCCCTAGTTCTGGAATTAGAGACACTCACCACCGCCATTGGCTTCAAGTCCATCCTTTTAACCTGTATCTTAGAGTGGTTTGATAAACACCATTACCAAAAGCAACTTGGAGAGGAAAGGGATTTTTTAATCTTACAGTTTATAGTCCATTATGAAACGAAGCCATGGCAGGAATCTAAGATAGGAGCCTAAGACAGGATCCTAAGACAGGAGCCAAAGACAGGAGCCTAAGACAGGAGCCTAAGATAGGAGCCTAAGACAGGAACCTAAGACAGGAACCTGAAGACAAGAACTGCAGAGGCCATGGAGGATGATGCTTACTGGCTTGTTCCCATGACTTGCTCAGCCTGCTTTCTTATAGAGCCCAGGACCACCAGCCTAGAGTGCCACTGCCCACAGAGGGCCCTTCTGCATTAGTCAAGAACATTCTTGCATGGGCTAATCTGATGGAGACATTTTCTCAGTTGAGGTACTTCCTTCTTCCTGACTCCAGCTTGTGTCAAATTGACAAAAGCAAACAATAAGCCAGGCGGTGGTGACACATGCCTTTAATCCCAGCACTTGGGAGGCAGAAGCAGGTGGATTTCTGAGTTTGAGGCCAGCCAGGACTATACAGAGAAACCCTGTCTTGGGAAAAAAAGAAAAGAAAAAAGAAAAACAAACAAACAAACAATAAAACAACCCAAAGAGTTCAACCTGGAAGCCCACTTTTCTTCCCTCGTTCTTGCTTCCTAGGTCTTTTATCATCCAATGTTAGACTCCTAGACTTTTCCTTGAATATCTCTTTCTCTCTCATACACCTTTTTTTTTTTTTTTTTATCAATGTTTAGTTCTACTTTAAGATTTCCTTGGGCTGGCAAGATGACTCAGCAGGTAAGAGCACTGACTGTTCTTCCAAAGGTCCTAAGTTCGAGTCCCAGCAACCACATGGTGGCTCACAACCACCCGTGATGAGATCTGACACCCTCTTCTGGTGCATCTGAAGACAGCTACAGTGTACTTATTTGTAATAATAAATAAATCTTTGGCCTGGCAGTGGTGGTGCATGTCTTTAATCCCAGCATTTGGGAGGCAGAGGCAAGCGGATTTCTGAGTTCGAGGCCAGCCTGGTCTACAGAGTGAGTTCCAGGACAGCCAGGGCTATACAGAGAAATCCTGTCTTGAAAAAAACAAAAACAAAAAGAAAAAATAAATAAATCTTTGGGCCAGAGCAAGCAGGGACCAAAGCAAGCAGAGGTCCTAAATTCAATTCCCAGCAACCACATGAAGGCTCACAACCATCTGTACAGCTACAGTGTACTCATATACATAAAATAAATAAAATCTTTTTTTAAAAAAGATTTCCTTTATCCTGGGCTGGTATAAGAAGATAAAGGTTCTGGTTGCCAAACCTTCAGGGATTCATGAAGTGAGAACCAGCTCCTGCAGGTTGTCCCCTGATCTCCACAAGCATGTCCTTGCTCTCTCTCTCAACAATCAATTATTTTAATAAAGATATTCTCAATCTTATCCTCCAATTCTTCTATTGAGTTTCTATGCTCATGTACATATATACATATGTATTTTTCTAGGGCCATATATATACATTTATGTATATACATAGGACAATGTATATACATTTCAAGATATATGTATATACATATACATATTGAACTTCTATAATCAAGTGTGTATGCTTGTCTCTCTATGTATATATGTATATGTATATATATTTTATATAGAGACAGAGAGACAGAGAGAGAGAGAAAGAGAGAGAGAGAGAGAGAGAGATAGATGAGACAGAGAGTGAGAGAAAGAGAGAGAGAGGATCTCATGTAGCTCAGGCTGACCTTGAACTCACTGTGTAGCCAAGGATGACCTTGAACTCCCAATTGTCCTGCCTTCCCTTCCTGAGTGATGGGATTACAGGCATGTGCTTCCCACCCCAGTATATTCAGTGTTGAGGATTGAACCTAGGCTTCCAAACATGATAGGCAACCGTTCTACCAACTGAGCTATATCTGAAACTTCCAGAATCATATTTTTAAATTTTCAAGAGTAATTAATATTTTCTAAACATTCTTTCTTCTCAGCACCCAGTTCTAATTTTTTCAAGAAAATGTACAAATTTTTCTCTTTGCTTCTTGAGGGTATTGATCACATGTTCTAAGCCAGCTATGGCAGCACACACTTGTAGTCCTAGCTATCAGAAGGCTGAGCTGAAAGGTGGCTTAAGTCCATTTCCCTGGCCCCAGGCACAACTTTTAGGATGTGTTCTCGGCAGACCTTAACATACTTGTAACCCACCTACCTATTGTCTCCACCAATGTAATTGGTAAATATCTTGGCTCATGACTTTCTCTGTTCTATAACAGAATCTCATTTAGCATATAGCTGCTTCCTTAGAAGAACATGTTTTCTGGAGCAACTTGAGTTCATATCTCTGGGCCATTGTTATTCATACTTGACTCTGGAATGAACTCTCTCTTTTTCCGTTTGAAGTGAGGGCTGTGCTTTGCCTGGACAAACACATTTCAGTCCCTCTGAAAGAAGAGGATTATAACACAGCATTGTGTCTGAATATGCCAGAGCCCCTGTTTCCATGACCAACTGCAAACTAAACATAGTGTTTTGACTTTTGCAGCACCCAGGAGGGCCCAACCTGGACTACCATTTTAAATTTCCCTGAACTCTTACCCTGGAGAACATGACTGGGGCTCAGGTCTGTTCTCTGATCCCAACTTGAGGCCCTGAATATAGGAACCTACTTCAGCTCACTGCAGAGTGCTGTATGTTCCACACCAGGGCTGCACACACAGCACTGTTGCCCTTTGTGAGGCACAGCTATAGAACTTACTCCTAAAGAGTGGTCTAGAAGTGGGGCCCAGGCGCTGGGGATTCACATCTCCACTGTCAGGACAGGGTGTGTGTGTGTGTGTGTGTGTGTGTGTGTGTGTCCATGTGTGCATGGTGTGTCTGAGTGTGTGTCTGAGTGTGTGCACGCATGTGTATGTGTACATACTCTTCCTCTGAGGAAGCAGAGGGCAGAGCTACCAAATACGGTGCTACAGCTAGGGAGCCATGAGCAGCACTTGTCTGTTCTGATGTTCCCATAGTGCTTTAGCTGAGTAGGGGAGAAAGGCTGTGTGTATGGAAGTGAGGCCAGAAAATAGTCCATGCTGCCCATCACACTAGGAGAAAAAAAGAACACCCCAAAACAGAAATAGTATCTTTGGACTGTGTCTTACTCAATGCAACCTGGGAAAAGAAAAATAAACCTCCAAAAAAAAAAAAAAAAAAAAAAAAAAAAAAAAAAAAAAAAAAAAAAAAGGCCAGGCAGTGGTGGCACACACCTTTGCCAGAGTTATACAGAGAAACCCTGTCTCGAAAAATAAAAAATAAAAAAGAAAGAATAAGAAAAAGAAATTGGCTGTATTCTAGCCTTCTCTTAGCATATTTTATAGATAAATGGAACAAAGGCATCTTTAGTTCAGTGTTGTTCCGCTGGACAGGGCCTTGTCTTTCTGGCTGTTTTTTCTTTGTTACTGTCTTCCTGTATAGTGAAGAAGGAGGGTTCCTGTTCGCCAAGGCCATTGAGTCTTACATTGAGTCCTCCCATTTAGATGACCTCTAGAACTCAGAAAAACTAATCGTTATGGCATGTGTGGCTGAGCCGCTCAGGATGCATACACCTGCGCATACATACCTGATGCACACATCTGGAGTACAGATGCTGACTCACACTTCCTAACACCTCCTGCAAGACTTCCCCTAATGCTCGGAGCCCATCCCGAAGGAGAGCCTGGGTTCACCTCTGAGTGCAGTGAGATTGTTGAGTTAGATGAGGCACTTTGGGACAACAGTAGTCATAGCTTGCCCCAGAAATCAACAGGCATCAGGATGCATAGGTGTCTCTCACTGGGTGACCAGAGACTTGGGCACCTACATCTAAGTGCCCAAGGTTTAGGGAAGAGACACCTCTAACCAGCCACCCAGGCTCAGATGTGTAAGCCTACTAGAGTAGGTGGGGTTAATGGCTGAAGTTCTAGTCCCCAAGCCTTTATGGCCACACTGCCCCCTTGTGGACACTTCCCTGGAAGGATCCTCATACTTGTGAAGGCCTCAAGTGTTTGTGGGAATGCTACAGCAGTGTATGTCTATGAGCTTTGAGGTGTGTTGAAATCAGGCCAGTCACCAACCTCACTGGCCACAGATTCACATATGAGCCCTTCCCCCTAAGAGGGAGGCCTTTGCTTCTTACACAGCTTCCTTTTGGGCTCAACTGGCCCTTGAGGTCACAGGACAGGGCTGAAGTTCTAGCATTCAAAATAAAGCAGGAAAGAATTAGGAAAAGTTGCAGATTCCAAAGGGACCTGTGTGAGAGTCAGAGGAAGAAGCCTTCGAAGAATCAGACTGATAACTGTCCACCAGCAAATTAAGCCAGAGTTGGGTCAGTGACCTGTCCATTTGCTCCACAGGATCACTGGAAACTCACGGCCCATGGGGACTGAAAATGAGAGTTCCTTTCTGAGACTTTGAGATCTCCAGTCTCCTATCCCACACTTGGGAACCCTCCCTTGTCCATTGTATCCCTTTCTTGGGAACCCAGCTACCAGGCTCTTCATTCTTTACATTGCAACAGATACACCACCACCACCACAAAAACACTTGCTATTTAGCACAGGCTGGTCTCAAATGTATGATCCTCCTGTCTCAACATCTTGAATTTTGGGATCATGAGTCTGTGCAGTGGCTCACCCAATCACCCTCTTTAAGGTGGGATCCTCCATTCCCTTTCCTGGCCCTCCTTCTTCCTCCCATATCTTCCTTATTATATTAGTTATTTTTCTTGTTGTTGATGCAAAATACCTAAAAATAAAATAAAATAAAATCCAAACCAGCGGGGCAGTGGTGGCACATGCCTTTAACCCCAGCACTTGGGAGGCAGAGGCAGGCGGATTTCTGAGTTCGAGGCCAGCCTGGTCTCCAGAGTGAGTTCCAGGACAGCCAGGGCTACATAGAGAAACCCAGTCTCGAAAAAACAAACAACAACAACAAACAAACAAACTTAAGAGAGGAAGGGTTTGTTTGGGCTCCTGATTTGAGCGGACACAATCACTCAGAAGGAGGAGGTATGGCAGCTGGAGCAGGAGGCCACATCTCAGGAAGCCAAGGGCCATGAACAGTGATACTCAGCTCACTCTCTCCTTCTTATCCAGCCTGGAGCCCAGCACATGGAAGGTGCTGCCTCCATTTAGGATGGGTTGCCTTTCCTAAGTAATCCTCTCCAGACACCTCATGGGCATGCCCCCAGGTGTGTTCCAGTTAATGATGATTATTAACCAAGGAGCTTATAGAAAGTTTCCCTACCTCCTGGACTGGACACCTGTCTCCACTACTAGACTATTCACCTATGACTCTCTAGGGCCCAGGCCCTGTAGCTGAATTGCAGTTGAAGGCACATGTATGCTGGGTACTTCCTGTATGAACCTGCAGAATCTTAACCACGTCACAGATGGTAAGTGTCCTTAGAGGTCTGGAATCTCTCATCTACAGTTCTAAAGTCCCCAAAAGCTAAGAAACCCAAAGTGTTTTTCTTTCTTTTTGGGGGGTGGGGTGGGGTTGGGGATGGGGGTGTTCTGAGACAGGGTTTCTATGTATAGCCCTGGCTGTCCTGGAACTCACTCTGTAGACCAGGCTGGCCTTGAACTCAGAAATCTGCCTGCCTCTGCCTCCCAAGTGCTGGGATCAAAGACGTGCGCCATCACCGCCCGGCCAGAGTGTTTTTCTTAAATCTGGTGCAACAGCTAACTTGAGTCTTGTCTTCCTTAATCTGACTGGTCTCTGACCTTCCAGAAGCTGACTTGTCTTGTGGGGCCTAGAGAGGCCCTAGTGGGAGTGCTGAACTATATGTCAATTGTTCCATTACTACGAGACAAAGGATTTCAAATGTAGCTGGGGATGGTAGCTCTAACTAGAATCCCAGAACTCAGAAGGCTGAGGCAGAAAGATTACCTTGAGTTTGAGGCTAGCTTGGTTTACAAAGTGAGTTCCAGTTTAGTCTACAGAGAGATACCCAGTGTCAAAAAGTAAAGAACGAGATGCAAGCATGATAGCACACACCTTTAGTCGTAGCACTTGGGAGACAGAGGCAGGCGGATCTCCATATGTTCCAGACCAGCCTGATCTACATAGTGAATTCCAGGCTAGCCAGGGCTACAAAATGAGATGCTGTCTCAAAACCAAAACAGAGGAGAACAAAAAAATAAAGAACAAACCAAAAAGATCTTCAAGGGCACTGCAGAGATAGTAGCCTAGTGCTGTGCAAGCAGATAGCCTGAGGGCTAAGGGGATAGCCCAGCGGTGTGCAAGCAGCTAGTCTGAGAATCTGAGTTTGGACTCATAGCATCCATGTGAAACCAAGCATGGTTACACATATCTATGACCCTCTAGCATGGAGCCTGGGGTTGGGGATGGAGACAGGTGGATCCCTGGAACTTGCTGGCCAATCAGTGTAGCCAATCTGTGAGTTCTGGGTTTAGTGAGAGACCCTGTCTCAAAAAATAAGGTGAAGAGAAACAGTGGAAGACACTCAACATCAACTTTTAACCTCTACACACACACACACACACACACACACACACACACATGCGTGCTATATATACATACACACATATCACACACACATACATGTATTGTATATATACTCATATACATATCATATCATGCACACACACACACACACATACATTTTTAAAAAGAATCCCAAGTGTTAGCAGCTTGAAGCAACATCACACACATTTATTATTCTGCAGTTTGCCAGGAGCCTGGAGTATACCGTTGTAGAGGTCAAGTACTCCTTGTTGTGTGGGTCTTGCCCATATGCACAGATAGTGGAAACAGGACTCCTTTTGTTATTGTTGGTTTGGTTTTTTGAGCTAGGGTTTCTCTGTTATCCCTGGCTGTTCTGGAACTCAGTCTGTAGACCAGGCTGGCCTCAAACTCACAGAGATCCATCTGCCTGCCTCTGCCTCCCAAGTGCTGGGATTAAAAGCCTGTGCCATCACTGCCTTCCAAGAGTACTCCTTTTTAGAAGATGGTTATCTTAATTATGTGCACCTATGTAAAGTCAAAGCTTTTGAACTCCAAGCACATGCGGCCCAGAAGCATTTGAATAAGTTTCTGTGTTGTTTAATGTTTATTTTGCATTTCACAACCAGGTTCAAAAGCACTTGAGTGATCTACCCTAGGCCACACATGGCAATAATAGTGAAGAGTTAAAGCCATATATCAGCTCTGGGCCAGGGTTCTTCTGTGTGATACCCACTCCCAACCCCCCTTCTCCTTCATCCCACAACTGCCTCAGTCAATCAAAATGACTTGACCATAGCAATGATTCTGCTGGACAATCATTTAATATGCAACTCGTGGAAGTTTGAATGAGAACAGTTCCATAGGCTCATGTTTGGACACTTGGTCCCCAGTAAGGTCGGGAAGGATTTAAAAGTATGGCCCTGTTGAAAGAGCTGTGTCATTATGAGCAGAGCGATTATTGTATTTCAACATGCTCTCTGCTTCCTGCTTTGGGACCAAGATGTGAGCTCTCAGCTTTAAACATCTGACCCTTAATCCCACTTAAATGCTTCTATAAGCTGCCTTGGTCCTGGCATTTTATCACAGTAATAGAAAAGAAATACGCACCCATTCTCTAGTGCCAAAACAGCCCTACCAGGTAGGGAAGGCAGCTGTGACCCATCTCTTCTGAACAGGAGTTTTGGGCTCTGAGGGCTAAGAAGGAACTGAACATAAGTGATCCAGGTCTCTGACTCCCAGTATCCATCTCATAAATTCTTGGCAAGGTCTGACTTTGCTTATAGTTTGATACTTGCAAGTGAGTGTGTTTCTACAGGCTCAACCAGAGCTTGGCTTGTGAGCAGACAGGATATTGAGAACAGGAGACAGAGCAGAAAAAGAGAAACACATCCTCACATAGGGAGGGGACCTCCATAAGATCTTAGCAAGGAGGTTTTGAAAGATTCTCACGGAGGAGAGACTTCCTAGTAGAAAAACAGTGTTCGCATGGAAGCTTTGGGAAGGAAAGGGCCAGAGCCCTCCTGTGTTCGGCTCAAAGAACAGCTTCTAGTGCTAAGGCCATCATAACTCGAATTTAGGGGCATGCTGGGCTTTAGTGGCTGGCTCTGGGCTCCATCATGTACTCTGGATGGGAAGTGTCCCTGTATGAAGAAACACATGCCAAGTCCCTGAAGAGGAAGGAGCCCAGCCAATGAAACCTGACCACACTCCACATCCAATGTTTGAAGTCCTTTGATTTATTTGCTTTTCTTCAGCTGCTGTACCAGAGGATACCTAACTCCAAACCCTGGTCGCAAATGGGATCTCACTGCAGGAAAATTACTCAAACTCAGGGAATAGAGACGCGATGATAAGCCCAGGACTGTGGGCAGACAGCACCTAGAATGGAGCTAGCGTGTGAAGAGAAAGTGAGATGAGATCATAGAATAGGAGGGGCGGGGCCATCTGTGGGCGGGGGCGGAGTCAGACTCCAGGCAGTGGGCGGGGCGGGACCAGCTGGGGCTGGGGTGGAGTCGGCTCTGGGAGTAGGCGGGGCGGGAAAAGTTCCGGGAAGGCCGGTTATCGCTCCCCCCGCCTGGATAAGTTGGAGACGCCCAAGTCCCCGCAGAAGGCCCACAGCCATGTCGTCTGGGGATCCAAGATCTGGTAGACAGGACGGGGCCCCGCGCTCTGCCGCAGCGCTCTGTGGCCTGTACCACGAGGCCGGCCAGCAACTACAGCGCCTGAAGGATCAGCTGGCCGCCCGTGACGCCCTCATCGCGAGCCTCCGCACCCGCCTCGCGGCTCTGGAAGGGCACACGGCGCCATCACTCGTGGACGCACTTCTGGATCAGGTGGAGCGCTTCCGTGAGCAGCTACGGCGACAGGAGGAAGGCACTTCGGAGACCCAACTGCGACAGGTGCGGGGCGGGCGGGAGCTGCAGCCTAAGGCGGCCTGGGGAGCTTGTTGGAGAGTGTGCTGTGGAGTCCAGAGGAGCGCGAGGTCTTGAGGGTCGCGAGGATATGAGGCTCGAGGTGAGGGTCTGAAGAGCTCGAGGTCTGGAGCATGGTGGTTTAAGGGATGCTCTGGGGTTTGAAAGGAGCTGGGTTATGAGGGACACGAGATCCTGAGACTAGTGGGTCCTAAGGAGCGCTAGGTCCGTCCTGTGGTTTCAAGGTCTGGAGGATTTGGGGATCTGAGGCGTCCCTGGGAATCTTGGGGTCTGAAGGCGAGAGTCTGGGTAGTTCAGGTTGCTGAGCAGTTCGAGATTCATTCGTAGGCCCAAGGGGATATGCACAGAGTCTCTGGGGCACCGGGTTCTGGTGAGCACCAGGGTGGTAGGGGTATGACGTTTGAGGAATACCAAGACCCGATGTCCTGCTGAGGTTCTGAGTACTTCTGAGGGACATATAATGGGAGGTTAATTTGGGACTCCCTGGGTCTCTCGACTTTGAGGGGTGCTGCTGTGGGAAACTTGCTCATGAAGTTTTCTGGGGGCGGGGGTTCTGAGGACTGTGAGGGATCCTGGAGTGCTGGGATCTGTGGGGCATCATGTTCTGAGGTAGCCTTGAACACATGGTTCTTTGGTAGTGAGCTTCTCCAATATGTGCTCCGCGTCCCAAAAGAGTGTGTGCTTTGTTGCTTTGAAGAGATACCATGACCAAGGCAACTCTATAATAGAAAGTATTTAATTGGGGTCTGGCTTATAGTTTCAGAGGGTTAGTCCATTATCATCATGGTGGGGAGTATGGCAGCTTGCAGGCAGGCTTGGTGCTGGAGAAGTAGCTGAGAGCTACATCCTGATCTGCTGGCAGAGAGAGAGGCCTGGTGTGGGCTTTTGAAACCTCAAAGCCCATCCCCAGTGACACAGTTCCTCCAACAAGGCCACATGTCCTATTCCTTCTCAAATAGTGCTACTCCCTGATGATGAAAAAATGCAAATATATGAACCTGTGG
>NW_022196905.1:28917108-28920558 GCF_008632895.1 Mastomys coucha | reverse complement strand
CTCTGCCTTCCAAGTGCTGGGATTAAAGGCGTGTGCCACCACTGCCCAGCGTCATTGTTTTCTATCTGTGTCATTTAAAGTACCAAGAGCAATAGGAGTCTCCCCACTCCAAGTCTCCCTCTCTCTGGAAGGATGGTTGGAAAATATTAGAGCAGAAGGGAAAGTAGAGGCCGCCTGGTCTGTGCCACTAATTTAGTGTTGTGACATCAGGAGCTACAATGAGTACAGAGTGTTGATCTGAAGGCACCTCAGAATCTGTCACCAGAATATCAGTGGGCACAGTTGGGTAAGGGAGCTCCCCATAATCATAACAGAACTACATTTGCAGTCTGGCAGCCAATGGTGTTCATCCACACCCAGCAACTGGGTCTTATTTATAGCTCTCTAGAAACTCCAGACAGAAGCAGCCTATGGCCCCAGTATTACTGGTCCTATGTCCTCAGGCATACAGATTTTGTTCTGGGATTTTAAGAATTATTTGCAATTTTATCTAGGGAATTTTGTCAACAGTGTGGTGACTAAATATAAAACTATTGTGTGGCTCCTCAGTCTGCCAAAACAAATTGACTAACTATATTAGCAGTAGAAATATGTGTCAACAGCTACCCTGCTCAAAAAAATTACCCTATTTTAATTTCAGTGTTGCTTTTTTCTATGATGTAGCTTCCTTGGTTATGTGGTTTGCAGAGGTATGCACAGGATAAGGCTAATGTAACTAGTGTAATTAATTAGTTATTAATGTAGTACATTCTATGCTACATGCTAATAACTGTCTTGGTTACTTTTCTATGGCTATGAAGAGATACTATGACCCAGGCAAGTTACAAATGGAGCATTCAGTTGGGGGCTTGTTTACAGTTTCAGAGGGAGAGTCCATGACCATCATGGGGGCAGCAGGGCAGCAGGCAGGTATTGTCCTGAGGAGTAGCCGAGGCCTTACATCTGAACCACAGGAGGCAGAGAGAGAGATGGGGCTTGGTGAAGGGGATAAAGGCACCCCCAACCCCCAGTAATTAGCCCACCTTTCCAGTGAGACCACACCTCCCATTCCTTCACAAACAGTTCCACCAACTGGGAACCAAACATTCAAATACATGAGCCCATGGAGGCCATTCTCATTTAAACCACCACTGTAACTGATGTGATACATTCCATGATGACAGGTATGTGTAAGCACAATTTTAGCAAATGTCAAAGGGATTATGTGCTTGTCAACTATGCAAATACAGAATGACTTTAAAAAATTGATTATCTTTTTCTTACCTCTTATTAAATTCTACTAGTGAATGCAACATTGCTATGTTTTAAGTCCTTTGTTTTTCATCTGTAACTAAAGGAAAAGAACTGCAACTGGCTTTAATTTTGAAAGCAAACACTGTGGGGCTAGAAAGATGGTTCTCGTGGTGTGGTGGTACACACTTCTAATCTCAGCATTTGGGAGACAGAAGCAGGCAGATCTTTGAGTCTGAATATAGCCAGGGCTGCCCAGAGAAACCCTGTCTCTGGAAAAACCCCAAACCAACCAACCAACCAAACTTGTAGAGGACCCAAGATTGGTTCACAGCATCAAGGGGCTCACAAGTGCTTGTGACTCCAGCCCCAAAGGATCCAGCATCCTCTTCTGGCCTCTGTAATAACCTGCATGAACAAGTGCATACTAACATACAGACACCTAAAATGAGAAGTTGGCACCAGGTGTAGTGCTGCGCAGCCATGCATAGTGGCACACGCCTTTAATCCCACCACTAGGAAGGAGGCTGAGGCAGGCAGATCTCTGTGAGTTTGAGGCCAGTCTGGTCTACAGAATGAGTTCTAGCCAGAGCTACATAGTGAGACCCTGTTTCAAAAAGCCAAAATAAATAAAATTTAAAAGAATAAAAGAAATAGGGTTGGGATCAACAAGGCAGCTGCCATCAAGCCTGGGGAGGTAAGCTTGATCCCCAGAACTCAAGTGGTAGGAGAGAACAGAGTCCTGTAAGTTGACCTCTACATAGCTTTCATGTATAAACACACACACACACTATTCTCTCATTCATAAACTAATTAATAAAAAAACACAATTCTTTAAGAAAATAGCAGCTAGATGCACTCAGGACACAGAAGTAGTCAGATCTCTGTGAGTTCAAGGCCACCCTAACCCTAACCCTAACCCTAAATGAACTAAGGTAAAATAAATACAAGGTAAGTCTAGGACAGCCAGAACTGTTACACAGAGAAATCCGATCTCCAAAACCAAACCAAGCCAAACAAACAAAAGAGTAAAGAAAAGAAGAAATAGCAACGTGAAGCAAATGATTAGTTACACTTATCTTTCATAAATGGTTCACATCATTATTTCCACATGTAATGAAACATATTGTATAGGCAACTGATTAAACAAGAAGATTGTATACAAATTTAGGTTTCCAAAGGGGTGTGCTTTATACTTTCTGGAAACAAAGACAGTGGAGGGGGGGATCTCACAAATGAATGACAAGGGGCGAGAGACTACAGGTGTTGAAAGCTGCACCGAAATAGGCACATCACACAGCATACGGTTCCTGTAACAGTTGCCTTGGGTTTTGTTCCAGAAGAAACCCAGTGGAAAAGCAGGGCAGTGCGCAGTATGCCTATAGTCCCAGCCATTCAGGAGGCTGAAGCAGGAGGATCACAATTTTGAGGTTAGCTTGGACTACATAGTCAGACTTTGTCTTAAAAAAAAAAAAGTTAAGCCGGGCAGTGGTGGCATACACCTTTAATCCCGGCGCTTGGGAGGCAGATACAGGCAGATTTCTGAGTTTGAGGCCAGCCTAGTCTACAGAGTGAGTTCCAGAACAGCCAGGGTTATACAGAGAAATCCTTTAATGAAAAACCAAAGGAAAAAAAGCAACAACAACAAACCAAACCAAACAAACAAACAAAAACCCAACAACAAAAAAACACAATCTCAAAATTAAAAAATTAAAAAAAGAGATTTGTTATGAAAAGTTCAGTATAATGTAGTAAAAAGGAAAAAAAATCCAATGGAGGTCAAAGCCAGAATAAACTCTTCAAAGAGGAGTTACTGCAAAGGTCTCTTCATAAAATGCTAACATCAAAGAAAAGAATACAGCTGTGTAAACTGTGTAGCTTTAGACACAATGGAACTTTAGCAGTTCAGACACAATGGAAAAGGAATTTCAAGACTTAATTCAAGACTTGTTTTTCCTGGACCCCCTTTCCATTATATGACAGAAAACTTTTTGAAGACTACAGATGTGTTCTTGAACATAATCCATATGTAAAATCTGCATCTTGAATGGTTCAAATGTGCCAATGGGATGTATTTGATCATAAGCAACTATGAAGTTGTTTCAAATTCTATAACAGTTTTGAGCTTGTGAGGCAGCACACACATTTAACCCCAATGCTTGGTATGCTGAGGCAGAGAGAACTGAATTTGAGACCAGCCTGAGCTACATACCAAGGCGA
>NW_022196905.1:28902446-28916828 GCF_008632895.1 Mastomys coucha | reverse complement strand
ACACACACACAGAGAGAGAGAGAGAGAGAGAGAGAGACAGAGACAGAGACAGAGACAGAGACAGAGACTCACACACAAAGGAGCAAGATACTAATGACTTTTTTGTGGATACAAAACTGATAGATGAGATTAAACTAAAAATGAACAGAATGAGCTGGGCGGTGGTGGCACATGCCTTTAATCCCAGCACTTGGGAGGCAGAGGCAGGTAGACTTTTGAGTTCGAGGCCAGCCTGGTCTACAGAGTGAGTTCCAGGACAGCCAGGGCTACACAGAGAAACCATGTCTTGAAAAAAAAAAAAAAAAAAGAACAGCATGTGTTAAAGGTGATTTGAAGAGGGTCAGGAGGAGCAGAGGATGTTTCTGGTGGTACAAAACAAGGGCCCACACCTGGTAATGGCATTTTGAGGATCCCAAGTTGGCCAAGTGGGTGTACATTACAAGGAATGTGTAATTAAATATTACAACTTTTTCCTTAAAAGATTTACTTTATTTTGTTTATGTGTGAATCTGCTTGCATGTATGTATACCATGTGCTTGCTTGGTACCCATGGAGTCTAGCAGAGGGCATCAGATTTCCTAGAACTGGAGTTACAAGTGGTTGTGAGCTATCTGATATGAGGTCTGGGAACTGAACCTAGATCCTCTGCAAGAGCAGCAAGTGCTCTTAACCATAGAGCCATCTCTCCAGCCTGATATATTATTACTTTTAAGATATGTATGGGGCTGGAGAGATGGCTCAGTGGTTAAGAACACTGACTGCTCTTCCAGAGGTCCTGAGTTCAATTCCCAGCAACCACACGGTGGCTCACAACCATCTGTAACAGGATCTGATGCCCTCTTCTGGTGTGTCTGGAGACAGCTACAGTGTACTCATATAAATAAAATAAATCTTTAAAAAGAAAAAGATATGTATGTATGTGTTTGCCTGTGTGTGATGTGAATGTCAGTGCTGGTAAAGTCCACAAGAGGGTTCACCATTGGAGCCCATTGGAGCTGGAGTTCCAGGTGGTTGTGAGGCACAGGATGTGGATGATGGGAACTGAACTCCATTCTTCTGTAAGAGCAGTGTGCACTCCTAACTGAGGCGCCGTCTCTTTAGCCCCTGTCATTTTTCATTCTTAAGGAGCATTTTAATGATTTAGTAGCTTATGAAGGTGAGTGTCCTTTTGCTTACCCATTGGTCAGTTTTGTGAGGGGTGTACTTCAATCACTGATTGGGGAAGACCAGAGAGGTTTATCACCTCAGCCACTGCCCACAGGCCCCTTTGTTTACTGAAATGACAAGGCAGGTTTTCAAAAACAGCAGTAGCTGGACATTAAAGTGTATACTTTTTATCCTAGCACTAGAAAGGCAGAGGCAGATGGGTTTCTGTGAGTTCTAGGCCAGGCTGGTCTACAGAGTAAGATCCTGTCAAAGAAACAAACCCCAAATAGCAGTAGAAAGCAAATGGTTGGTTAGCTTGCTTTCATTGATGACCATATCCACCATCTCTAGAAACTGGGATCCTAGACCAGAAGGGACTGGAAGCTCCCACAGAGAATACTGAAGACTGGGTATGTGGAAGAATTAAGAAGTTCATCTTTGACAGACAGTATGTCAGGATGAGCCATAAACCTGTCCTCATGCTATCCTGGAGTGGGACTTGAGACCCTAACTCATCTGCAGCTTGAGGCCTAGATGGATGATAAGATTTTTTGGGTAAATGGTGCTCTTCACCATGTTGCCTGTGGCTATTCAACTGCATCCTGTTACCTGGAGACTGGCCTCATAGGTCCTGCCTAATCCTGGCATCTGCAGTCCTTTCCTTCCAATTTTTCTCTTCCTGGTTTGCCATATACATCATGGCCCCTTTGGCAAACCTCTGTCTCCAAAAATACTTACATTTCAATTCATGACAGTAGCAAAACTACAATTATGAAGTAGCAACAAAAAGAATGATTTTATGGTTGGAGCCACCACAGCATGAGGAGCTGAAATAAAAGGTCACAGCATCGCCGGGCGGTGGTGGCGCACGCCTTTAATCCCAGCACTTGGGAGGCAGAGGCAGGCAGATTTCTGAGTTTAAGGCCAGCCTTGTCTACATAGTGAGTTCCAGGACAGCCTGGGCTACACAGAGAAACCCTGTCTCAAAAAAAAAGGAAAAAGAAAAACCAAAAACAACAACAACAAAAGGGTCACAGCATAAGGAAGGCCAAAAGTGCTTTCTGTACAAGCATGTTCATGTCTGGAACCCAGGGTGCAGAGAAAGAATCAACTCCTGAAAATTGTCCTCTGATTTCTATATGTGCACCACACCATGAATACACACACACTTCATACACCGTACATGGACAATAATAAAATTATAAAGAGAGAAATAATTGAAGTTTGTCTTTACAGTGTAGTGGGTGTCTCATTTATCATGGTGACAAGGTCTAGGGATACAAGACAGAGGCTATCTGTCCCTGGCTTTTGTAGACCTGTTTCTTCATTGCAGAGTGGATTGGTTGAGGCTATTTCATCTCATCATGTACTCTTTATGCTTGAGAATTCTTTGAAAATAGGAAAGCACAAATTTAAGGCCAGATCATTAAAAATGGTCATTTTGGCCAGGCTGATGGTATATGCACTACGCCTAGCACTGCGGAGGCTGAGCTTGAGCTCAGTGACTCAAGCCAGTCTGGGCAACCTAGAGAAAGTTTTTTTTAAAAAAAATTATTATATATATTAGTGTTTTGTCCGCATGAATGCCTGGGCACCACATGCATGTCTGGTTTCTGTGGAGGCAAGAGGAGGATATCAAATGCCCTGGAATTGGAGTTACAGACCATGTCGAGGGGCCATGTGGATGGTGGGGATTGAACTAGAGTCTTCTGGAAGATCATTCAGTGTGCTTAACCAAGTGAGCCATCTCTCCAGACCCAGAAAAAGTCTCCCCCAGCCCCCACCCCCAAACTGGGTTTCTCTATATAGTCTTGGCTGTCCTGGAGTTCCGTCTTTAGACCAGGCTGGTCTCAATGTCAGAGATCCACCTGCCTCTGCCTCCCAAGTACTGGATCAAAGTTGTGGGCCACCGCCACCATCTGACTCTTCAGAAAAAAGTCTTAACCAAAACAAAGTAAAACAAAATTGCCACTTAAGGACCCGTGGTCCCAGCACATAGGAAGCGTGAGCCAGGAAGACTGCTGTGAGTTTGAGGTTAAACTGAGCTGTAGAGAGATATCTTGTGTGAAAAAAAAAAAAATCAAAATAATATAATTGTTTTAGGCTGGCCTGGAGCTCATTAGGTAGAGAAGGCTGACTGAAACTCTTGGCAGTTCTCCTGCCTCAGCTTCCCACGTGCTAGGATTACAGGCATTGGATACCACATCCAGCTTTTTTTTTTCTTAAGTAGTAATTAGGATTTCAGGCTATATTAGTTTTCTAAACAAAGTACCATATATGGTGAACTTAAAGCAACAGAGATTTAATGTTTCACCATCCTAGAGGTGAGGAGCACCACATCAAGGTGTCCTTTTTTACCTCTTCCAGCGTTTGGTAGTGTGCCGGTCCTTAGTCTTCTCTGTTTCCACATGGCCTTCTCTTCTAAGCACATCTATCTGAAGTTCCTTCTTAGATGGACATCGGCGGTTAGATTAGGGATAGTCCTAATTCAGTATGACCTCACTTGAACTACTGATATCTGCAAATACTCTATTTTTATTATTTTTTCTGTTGTTTTGAGACAGGGGTTCTCATTGTAGCCCTGGCTGTCCTGGAAGTCACTCTATAGATCAGGTTGGCCTGGCCTTGAGCTTGGAGATCTGCCTGTTTCTGCTTCCCACTAATTAATTTTTTTTTTTTTTGAGACAGGATCTCACTATGTAGTCCTAGTTGGTTAGAACTTGTTTTGTGTAGATGAGGCTGGCCTCTGACTCAAAGGAAACTACCTGACTCTCCCTCCCAAAAGTTGGGATTAAAGGTATGCACCATTACACCTCACTGAGACTAAATTTTGAATGAAAACCTCCAGTATTAGCTATATTATCTCTAAAGCCTGCCTTTAGAGTGCATGTTATCTAATGATACATTATCCTTGCCAGTTTCTTATGTTTTTTAAATTTTATTTATTTATTTATTTTGGTTTTTTGAGACAAGGTTTCTCTGTATAGCCCTGGCTGTCCTGGAACTCACTCTATAGACCAGGCTGGCCTCGAACTCAGAAATCCGCCTGCCTCTGCCTCCCAAGTGCTGGTTAAATTATTTTTTTTAAACAGATTTATTTATTTTATGTATATGAGTACACTATAGCTGTCTTCAGACACACCAGAAGAGGGCATTGGATCCCATTTCAGATGGTTGTGAGCCACCATGTGGTTGCTGGGAATTGAACTCAGGACCACTAGAAGAGCAGTTAGTGCTCTTAACCAATGAGCCATCTCTCCAGCCCGAGTTTCTTATGTTTTTATCACATTTTTTCCTCAGGTAGCCCAGACTGGCCTTGAAGTTGCTATATAGTTGAGCATTCCTTGAACTTCTCGTGCTCCTGCCTCCACACCCCATCCTAAGTGCTGGGATTGCACGTGTGTCCTATCATGCCTGGTTTTGAATCTTTGCTTTCGACATTGCTTCAGTTATTCAATCTGTGCTTTAATTTTCACAACTATTGAACCTGCTTATCTCCCTTTACATTTTTAGATAGAGTCTCCCTAGCTGGCTTCAAATTCTTTTCTTTCCTGTCTCAGCTTTCCCGTTGCTGGGATTATAGGCATGCATTACCACACTCATTGAAACTGTGCTTTTAAATTCTTATCTACATAGGAAGTTAAAAGACTTACTGAGCGTCTAGAAGAAAAAGAGAGGGAGATGCAGCAGCTGATGAGCCAGCCTCAGCATGAGCAAGAGAAGGAGGTCGTCTTGCTTCGGAGAAGTATGGCAGAGAAGGAGAAAGCCAGGGCTGCCAGTGAAGTTCTGTGCCGCTCCTTGGCTGATGAGACCCACCAACTGCGCAGGACATTGGCTGCCACTGCCCACATGTGCCAACATCTGGCCAAATGTCTGGATGAACGACAATGTGTACAGGGAGACGCTGGGGAGAAAAGCCCAGCTGAGGTAGGCCGTGTAACTAGATCAAGTGAAGACTCTGGTGTGACAAGAGTCATTGTTATTCTCTAGTACTCCTGAGCAATCGCTGAGGTCTGGGGGGTGCCACAGAACCTACTCTTCTCTCAGGGAGGAGAATAGTCTCCCCCACTCCTAGCATTGCCTGTCGCTGATCCTGCATGACAGTCAGAAGGCACTTGGGGAGAGGAAGGAAGAGCTTGGAATAGAGGGACTGCCCCAGCAGGTGCTGTCACTGAGGCAGATCTAGGTGACACTGCAGAAGAGGACAAGTGCCTATGCCACATATGCAGACTCTAGACCTAAAGCTGCTAGAGATGCATGGGTGGCAGTCTTTTGCAGGCTCCATACATCTGAGTGGTAAGAGCTGATCTAGCACAAGTCTCATGAAGAGCCAGAACTTCTGTTGCCAGCAACATGGCCTGCCATAAACTAGACTGTCATAGGTCCACCCTCAGGACTTCTTCATTATGACACGATAACACAGAGCATCTTCATGCCTCAAAACTCTGAACCCCATGTAGTCATTGTATGAGGTGGACAGAAGATGGTGACAGAAGAGCCAGAAGCCAGAAGGGACAGGTTGCAGTAGGGACCCAGGAAGAGCCTTCTGTGGCTCCAGATCAGAAAAGTTTGGGTTATGGCTCTGTGTGAGTTTGGTGGAGAGGAGCATGATTAAAGGCTTCAGCATTGAATATCCATAAGGTAGTTATGAGAGGAGATCTCACAAACCAGAGGGCTCCTGGTCAGGAAGAACGCATGACTGGTGGGACCAGGACTCAGTATAGGCCAGGCATGGTACCTTATTTCCTGCTGGCAGGTGGTGCTGATCTGTGTGGAGCTGACAGGGAAACAAGCACATATGGCACACTTTGCCTCAGTTACCAGGGGGTGTATTTGTAGCTTTTGTGCTGCTATGACTACCAACAGAGCAACAAACTACAGGGAGGGTTCCAGGCTATCATGGTAGGGATGGCATTGCCAAAGTCATGACAATGGGAACCTGTGACAGAGAGTCCTCACATCATGGCAGACAGGAAGGGAGACAGAGACAGAGACAGAGAGACAAGGAGGCTGTGGGACTAGGGGCCAGGTATCGTCTTCAAAGGTCTGCCCTTAGTGACTTCCTCCTGACTGCTGTGCCACACCTCCTAAAGTTCCTATAGCCTCTACAAATAGCATTGTTCTCTGGGGTCAAGCTTTCAAACCGTGAGCCTGTGGGGAACATTTCTGATTCAGATCATAACAGTACCAGGCTGAGACTGGTACGCCTTATGTACACCTCCCCCCAGCCCTTCCCTGGGGCCTCTAGATCATGAGACTGTGTGTGTTCTGAGGAAAGGGATACACAGCTACCAGCAGCTTCTCCAAAGTGCAGAGAAACTCGACCAACAACCGTCCATCCCAGTTAGAGTTCACGAAGAGATCACCCTAGAAGGAAGCCAGCTGTATGTGCTTCTGTATAGGAAGTGCTCTTGTCCAGGTTTGTATCACCACAGCATTCCCCTTGAGGATCTCAAAGCAGCCTCAGGAGGCTGGTAGGTGGGTGCTGGCTTCTGGCACACAGGCATGTCATGTCTCTTAAGTCGGTATCATTTCTCAGCCTTGGACTTGGCCGAGTCATCTGGGGCTTCCCAGCAGTCTGGGTTAGGACATGTACTTCCTGTCATTCAAGGGGATTTCTTAAAACTAACGTCTGTGATTTGCCAGCCCTTCTGTAGCATGGAATGCCCGGGATTTCTGGAATATAAAGTATACTCCAGAAATGTTTATGATGCTTTACAGTCGGGTCAGCCAGCTGCTGCTAGGGGTTAGTTTGGAGTGTGGCATCTATGATCGGATGCCCTGGTTCTGACTTTGTGTTAAGCACAAGTTAGGTTACCGCATCCAGATAAGTCCTCTTGTCTATAGGCAGGATTTCTGTCTTGGTGAGTCTGCAGGAGATAAGATGAATCTGTGGCCAGGCTACACTAAGGACCTGGAAAGGCTCCTGGAAGCTGGGCATGTCTCTGTTACAGAGTGAAACTATGTTCCTGTCTTCCCTGTTGCCTGTGATGATGACTAAGTTCTG
This sequence comes from Mastomys coucha, assembly GCF_008632895.1. NCBI lineage: Eukaryota > Metazoa > Chordata > Mammalia > Rodentia > Muridae > Mastomys > Mastomys coucha. The sequence goes on along the minus strand of NW_022196905.1, from coordinate 28,909,675 downwards.
GAGCTGTGAAGGTTTCATTACAGCTGGTGTACTTACTCCTCTAGACTCGATGACATTTGAATGTTTAGTCCAGATTTAAAATATAGACAGCTTATGTTGGAAGGTAAGAAGGAACAAGGACAGTGTCAAGAGTGATATACTTAGAGACCCTCTGCCAAGATTATGTCCTGGCCTTAGTTGGGAGTGTGTCTGTTTTTTGGTATCTGTTTTGCTTCTTCAGTGAGTGAACAGGCACCACCTCCTACAGTGCAGCTCCAGTGACAGTCTGTGACCTCAGCCTCTGGCTCCAACTTCCTCTCCATTTCTGTATGTTATACTCACACAGTGACATGGCTTCTTTTTGTCTCTTCCTTATGTAGCTAGAGCATACAAGCAGGGATGCTTCTGGCCAGAGTGTTATTAAGAAGTTACAGGAAGAAAATCGACTGTTAAAACAGAAGGTGACTCACGTGAGTATCTAACATCTCAGTGAAGAGGAACGTTAACCCTGACAGATGCTAAATGAAGGCTTTTTTTTTTTTTTTTTTTTAAAAAGCTGGTGCCTAGAAGTGACTTCTGCCCCCTGGCTTTAACTTGATTTACACAGTCTCCAGAGATCTGACCATTCTGCCACAGAGGATATAGTAAAATCAGGAACTCTCTGTCCTCCTAGAATTAACTAGTCAATAAAGGAAGTACAAGAATTACCATCAGGAAGTAATTTTGGGAGTGTGTGTTGTATATGTTTGTACTTGCATGTGGAGGCTAAAAAGTGACATTGGGCAATTGTACTTCACATTGTTTTGCAACAAGGTTTCTTGCTGGAGCATATAAATTTGGCTAGGCTAGCCAGTGAGCTCCAGGAGTCTGACCCCTCCCCATAGCCAGCAATGGCATTACTGACATGTGTACTGATGTGTGTCATACCCAGCTTTTACATGGGTGCTGGCAATCTGAAATCAGGTCTTCCTACTTGCTTAGCAAGTACTTGACTAGCTGAGACACTGCTTCCAAAAGTGGTTTAGGGTTTAACCCCCTTTTGGGAAGCAGTTTTTAAGGCAAGAATGTTACACTGAGTTTACATCTGTTTAGATTATTATTATGGCCAAGGGGTGGTGGTACACACCTTTATTTTTTATTTATTTTTATTTTTTTATTTTTGGTTTTTTTGAGACAGGGTTTCTCTGTGTATCTCTGGCTGTCCTGGAACTCACTCTGTAAACCAGGCTGGCCTCGAACTCAGAAATCAACCTGCCTCTGCCTCCCAAGCACTGGGATTAAAGGTGTGTGCCACCACTGCCTGGCTGGTACACACCTTTAATCCCAGCACTTGGGAGGCAGAGGCAGATGGATCTCTGTGAATAGGTGAGTTCCAGGACAGCTAGAGCTACATGGAGAAACCTTATCTGGAAAAACCCAACCCAGCCAGACCAAACAACAACAACTACAAAAGACCATTCATATGGATGTTCCTATAATGTATCAGGTTCCCTGGTAGGCTTAGAACTCTCTCTGTACAAAAGAAAGGAAGGCAGGTTTTCCTTAGGAAAACCTTACTTTGTAAATTATTGTTGATAACCACAGATCCATGTTGGCTTGAGCAAAAGTCTCTTTTGGTTCTGTCTTTTCAGGTAGAAGACCTCAATGCTAAGTGGCAGCGTTATGATGCAAGTAGGGATGAATATGTGAAGGGGCTACATGCCCAGCTAAAGAGGCGGCAGGTCCCTCTAGAGCCTGAGCTGATGAAGAAGGAGATTTCCCGGCTTAACAGACAGTTGGAGGAGAAAATAAGCGACTGTGCAGAAGCAAAGCAGGAGCTGACAGCCATGAAGACAGCCCGGGACACTGCGCTGGAACGAGTGCAGATGCTAGAACAGCAGGTGTCCTCAGGCTCCCAGCCTCACTGACAGGGATGTCTGCCTGTTTACACACCACAGGCAGTGGCTGTAATCTTGGGACAGCCTAGGCTAAATGTTTGGTGGAACTGGGTAGGATACAGTCATAGAGTAGTGGGAGAAGGCAGGTAAGGACTTTCTCCTTCCTTGAGGAGAAATGAATATTCTGTCTTTTCTCAGATTCTCGCTTACAAGGATGACTTCAAGTCAGAAAGGGCAGATCGGGAACGAGCTCATAGTAAGATTCAAGAGCTAGAGGAAAAGGTCATGTCCTTGATGTACCAAGTGTCCCAGGGACAGGTAAGAGTACAAGAGAATTTCTCCCTTTAGATGTATTTTCTTTTATTGTGAATTTTGAACAAAGATGTATCAGCTGACAATACTGTTGGTGATGTGCCCCATTCCCAGCTCTGTGCAGAGCAACTTCTCCTGGGCCTAGGGTGTGGCCATAGAAAACCTCTCCGTGGTACTGTATTTAACTGTGGAGGTCAGCATTGTGGCCTGTGTTGGTAAAAGTTAGCTGTCCTCAGGGCCTTTCCTGACTCCCTGCTCACAGTTTCCATACAACAAAAGCATATCCCAGACCTCAGGTTCTCTTAAGTGTCTGTCTTTGTGAGGTAGAGACCCTAGTGACTATTTTGCAGAGGTAGGACACAGGCCCTGAGCACTCAATGAGGTACTCCAGGCTAGCCAGTGGGCCTGCTGCCTCCTGTTTTTAGTGCCGGTACATAGCGTCGGTGGAAGTCTCTCAGGCATAAAAAGCTGGACATACGTGCCTTTTACCTCTCCTCCGACCTGGATAGACTTCTGCTTTGCAAATTCCTAGGAAAGATTTATTATTTTAGCCACTTAGTATCCATACATCTGTCCTGTGATAAACCCCAGGCCCCCCTCAGAGAACTTACTGTCCTAACAGCTTGGATAATAGAGGTGCCTCTGAAAATCAATTAGGCCGAGAAGGCAGAACTGGTTTTGAAATGGTCTCTCCCAATTAAGGTGTGAGAAGAACCAGAGGTATGTGAAGGCTGCCCATACTGTTCTGTTCTGAGCAGCTGCTGGACCTCATCAGTTTCTGCTTCCCTTTATCTGCACCAGGGGCATAGGAGCAGCCTGGTAGATACCTTTGTTCATCAACCTTAAGGTTAATTCACAAGCATCAGTTGTAATGAATGGAGGATTTTGGTGGAAACCGCTGGCCCTCCCTAAATCCACAGGAAAAGAGGATGGTGCCAGAGGGCTTTAGCAGTAACAGAGAACCCTTCCCAGAGCCTTTGCTTAGCTCCAGCAGTCCCTTTGGCATCATATAATGGGGAGTGTGGATGTTTCCCCATCTTGTTTTAGATCAGGCTTGTTCAGGGTGGTATGGCCATAGAGGAGGCTATTCCTCTAAAGCCCCAGGACTATAGGCATAGAACAGAATTTTCTAGCATGCAACATGGGCAGGAATGGAGATATCCGAACATGACTGTGTGGGTTTGCTGAGCTTTCAGCCTTGCCTGTAGGTTTGTTTGTTTTGTTTTGTTTTTTGCTGGCTTCTGTGCTTTAGATTGCAAGGTCACTAATGGTATGACCTCTCAGGCAGTCTTTTAATGTGACAGAGGAGTGATCTTACTGGCTCTAGGCATGTCTAGCTAGGTACTCTGAGGGATTTCTGATCAGCCCCAAAGGCTAGATTTCTGTTGGGGATCAGGGCCTTTGCATCAGTAATGGCCTCTTAAACACCCTTCTTTGCTCAACCTAAGGACGACAACCATATGACAGTGGTGAAGTCAGAGTGTTAAGACTTTGTCCCTCTGAGAAAAATTCAAATTCAGATGTGAAGTAATAGTAGCAAGAGCAGGTGCTGGAGTAAGGCAACCGTACTCCTATACATGTAGCAATGGCCACCACTGCCCAAGGTGCTTTGTGGCATTTGTTTAGTGTACATGTGCCAGACTGTGCCAAGAGTAATGGCTGCCACTGTAGGTCTCAAAGGCTGTCTAGCACCTCAAACCACATTGAGGTACAGTGGGACTTAGTTTGCCTGTTCCCTGGTTAATGCCCAGCCGCCCACACCACCCCCAGCTTTGTTTCTCTCACTCTGGTGTTAGTTGGGCAGGGTCACTTCCTTGACTGAATATCCTAAGGCTGAAGGCTCCAATCAGGCTTCCCACTTCTGTTCTTTCATGATATGACCAAGTACCTGTAGGACTTCTTCAGTTCACTCAGCACATTTGTCTAGACAGCAAGAAACATTAGGATTTGAGGAATGAGATCTTCCAATTTAAGCCTTTAGAAACTCCAGAGAGCCAAATAAAATACCTTGATTCCAGAGGTTAGTTCCACATTCCTTGTTGAAACTCTTGTGGTATGTGGACTGACAGCTGATGTTTGATGAAAGTGAGGCGTTTTGGTACAAAAAGAATCAAGGCAGTGGAATTTAAGGTCTATTCTGAGATGTCTCTAGTTGTTAGAACCTAGGGCCAAGCTTTGTTGACCTCTAGCAAAGCCCATGTCAACTAACTTTTGCCTTCTCTACAGGACTCCCGGGAGCCAGGACCCTGTCGGATTCATACGGGGAACAAAACTGCCAAGTACTTAGAGATGGATGCACTGGAGCATGTGACACCTGGTGGCTGGAGGCCCGAGTCTAGGTCCCAACAGATGGAACCTTCTGCAGAGGGTGGGCATGTCTGCACAGCCCAGAGAGGTCAGGGTGACCTTCAGTGTCCTCATTGCCTGAGGTGCTTCAGTGATGAGCAAGGCGAGGCATTCCTCAAGCACCTGTCTGAGTGCTGCCAATGAGCCAGAGACACCATGCCCCTGTGACCTGTGACCACCATAGTTGCTCTAAGGGGTTGGGAGGGTGTCCTCTGACCCAGTCTTCAACCCAGTGTGTTGCATTCCTCTGGGATCTAGGGCCCAAATGGGCAGGGTCACTGGAAGGTAATTTTGTTTTCGTTTGGCCATGGAGCAGATTGGGTCAGAGGGAACTATTGACAAAGCAGGAGGAAGAGATGGGGTCAGGGGCATCAAGTGGACATCAATTTTGTCTCTCTTGTGGAGTTTGGATCAAGCTGTCAATTCAAAGCTGCAAGCTATCTGTTGTGGGAGTATTGTGAAGCCTGCTGGCACCTAGAGTTGTGCTACTTGCTGGAAGGGGAAGTTACTGTGGGAGCAGTGTGTCCTCTCTCCAGGGTGGAAGCTCCATCCTGTTGAGTAGTGAGGTATCTGACTCCCTGCCTTGTCTGTGCTGCATGCATGCACTACAGTTACATGATACACTAGAACCTTCCCAAACACAGCAGAGCCACACAGCTGCATCCAGTACCATCACCTTGCAAAAACACTTGTATTTCCAAAAGGGAAAGCACCTTTATTTCCTAATCATTTATTTTTGTAATAAATGGATTTACTACTGTGTTGCTCTGAGAGTTGGGCTGGGATGTGTGCAGGAACAATGGGTGTTTTCTGCCGGGCAGTGGTGGTGCACGCCTTTAATCCCAGCGCTTGGGAGGCAGAGGCAGGCGGTTTTCTGAGTTCGAGGGCAGCGTGGTCTACAGAGTGAGTTCCAGGACAGCCAGGGCTATGCAGAGAAATCCTGTCTCGAAAAAAACAAAAAAAAAACAAAAAAAAAAAATGGGTGTTTTCTGGTCACTAAGGAGAGACCAGCTGGTAAGGAGAAACATTCCTGCTGTCTTGCCTCAATTCACAGGGAATTAAGTCTCTTCACCAAGATCACAGGATTAAATGGCAGAGCTCAGATTAGTATCCAGGCATGGCACAGAGCTGGTCCAAGAATGTGTTTACAAGTGCTGCAGGTAGCAGAGGAGGAGGGATGCCCAAGGAGCCCCGCTGACACCATCTAGCTTTCCAGATGCTAGAGAGCTACAGAATTGGTTTTGCTTTAGAATGGTATTTCCTTGTCACCTATTCCTCCCTTGTGAAATGGGAATTTTTACTGTGTTATTATATATTAAAAGTATATAACCTATCCTTTGATTTATAGGGGTTCATAAATTACCTTGAGTCTTAGAAGAAACCTGGGACTTTGAAACAGTGTTGGGACTGTTAAAGACTGAGAGGAAACTAGTCATGAACCAGGGTAAAACTTATTGGTGCTTTGAGACTTCCAGCAGCTTCAGCAGAAGCTTCAAACTCAGGGTGAAGGGCCAGATTTGACTCCAGTTAGGTCCACAGGTTCTCAGGAAGTTCCATATCTTATACCAGCTTCAGTGGAAAGGTGTAGACCTAGTGGAGGGAGCAGACCTGAACTGGATGGAGTAAGGCTCACTGGCCCATGGGGAGTCCCAGAACTCACAGCAAAAGCTGAAGACCCATGCAAGAGACACCAGCTGACCCAGGACAATACCCTGACCCAAAAACAGAGAGCCTCTAGCCCTAAATACCAGTCCACCATACCACAGAGGGAAATGACCCCTCAACCTTATTATAACTTACATCTCCTGAGCATTGTAAATGTCACCACTAAAAGAATAAAGGAAATCTGAATGTATAAAAAAAAAAAAACAACAAAATACGAAGAAACATTTAACCAACATATTAATTCCAGATGGGCAAAACTCAGCCCAGAAACAAAACTAACATAAAAAAACAAGATAATATGTCTTCCTTAAAGATTACTAATTTCACAGTACTAGTTTCTAATAGGAATGATTTGTTAGAATTTCCAGACAAAGAACTTAAAAGAATATTTATAAGTATGTTCAAACAGCTTAAAGAATACACGAATGTGGGCTGGAGAGATGGCTCAGCAGTTAAGAGCACTAACTGGTCTATCAGAGGTCCGGAGTTCAAATCCCAGCAACCACATGGTGGCTCACAACCATCTGTAATGGGATCTGATGCCCTCTTCTGGTGTGTCTGAAGAAAGCTATAGTATACTCATATAAAATCAATAAATAAATCTTTAAAAAATAAATGAATGCACTCCAAGAGAAGAACAGCACAGAGATAATGAAATAATGAAGTCATTCAAAGAAATAATCATCAACTTCAATAAAAAGAACTGCTGAAGAAAAACTAAACTGAAATGATGCTAGAAATGAAAAATTCAACAAGCCAAAATTAAAAGCTTGGTTTAAATCTTCACCAGCAGAATAGATCATCTAGGAAATGGAGTAACTAGGGCTGGAAGACACAGTACAAGGATTGGATCAGACAGTTAAGGTCAGTGAGGAATTTTTTTTGGTTTTTCGAGACAGGGTTTCTCTGTGTAGCCCTGGCTGTCCTAGAACTCCTTCTGTATACCAGGCTGGCCTTGAACTCAGCAATCTGCCTGCCTCTGTCTCCCAAGTGCTAAGATTAATGGTGTGCACCACCACTGCCCCTTTCTCCCCACCCCCCCACTACATA
>NW_022196905.1:28900875-28902355 GCF_008632895.1 Mastomys coucha | reverse complement strand
AATCCACCTGCCTCTGCCTCCCAAGTGCTGGGATTAAAGGCGTGCGCCACCACCGCCCGGCTATAAATAGTTTTTTAAGAAAAATTATTTTAAGCTTTTAGTGTAGTATTCTTTTATGCTCATGGTTCAAAAATTGAGTGTTTCTGTGGTGTCGCAAAGCTTCCCCACGTTCTGTTTACTTTTTTAAAAATTCCTCAGCTGGGCAGTGGTGGCACATGCCTTTAATCCCAGCACTTGGGAGCAGAGGCAGGGGGATTGCTGAATTCAAGGCCAGCCTGGTCTACAGAGTGAGTTCCAGGATAGCCAGGACTATATAGAGAAACGTCTCAAAAAAACAAAACCCAAAAAACCCAAAATAAAAAAAACCTATGTATGTGGTTGTTTTGCCTGTATATCTGTGTTTCATATGTGTGCTCAGTGCTCACAGAGGCCAAATAGAGGATTGGATCCCTTGCAACTTGAATTACAGATAGCTGTGAGCTACAAAGTATATGTTGGAGATCAAACCCTGATCATCTGGGAAAGAAGCCAGTGCTCTAAGGGTCTAAGTCATCTCTCTGGTTCCATCTAGAAAATATTGATAATAAAATAGAAGAGAATTTTCTAAGTCTAAAGAATGAGATACCAAGTCAGATGCAAGAAGTCTACAGAATACCAAATAGATATGATGAGAAAATAAACTCCAACAATATGTTTTAGTTAAAACACAAAAATACAAACAAAAGAAAGGCATTGAAAATTGCAAGTTGGGCAGTGGTGGTACATGCCTTTAATCCCAGCACTTGGGAGGCAGAGGCAGGTGGATTTCTGAGTTCGAGGCCACCCTAGTCTACAGAGTGAGTTCCAGGACAGCCAGAGCTACACAGAGAAATCCTGTCTCAAAAACACCAAAAAAAAAAAAAAAAAAAAAAAAAAAAAAAAAAAAAAGAAGAAGAAAGAAAATTGCAAAAGAGAAGGGTAATGTTACCTATAAAGGAAGACCCATCAGAATAACATGACTATTTCACAGAGACATTTTAAAGCCAGAAGGGTCTAAAACATGTACTCTGAAATACAGTTCTGGAAGAACACAACTGTAAAACTAGATTATTATCCAGCAAAGCTGTCTATTAAAACTGAAAGAGATATAAGACTCATTCCATGTTGAAACTAGTCTAAAGAGGACTAGATGGCTCTGAAGACAGTGACAATGTACTCACATACATAAAATAAATAAATAAATCTTTAAAAAGTCAAAAGAAAATTATGACCACTAAGGTCTACTACAGAAGATCCTGGAAGGAATGCTTTGATCTCAAAATATAAAAATGACAAGTCATATGACTAAATAATCACACAGGTAAAAGCAAACACAAAATTGGCAGAACAACAGAAATCTATATACTGTCAACAATCACTCATTATTAGTAGTCTTAATTCTTCAATAAAAAGATTGGATTAGCAGACTGGATTAGAAGACAGGATTCTTTTTTTTTTTTTT